>NW_008677644.1:0-15372 GCF_000695815.1 Acanthisitta chloris | reverse complement strand
GGACCCGGTTTGGGGGGGGCAGGACCTGATCTGGGGGAGGTAGGACCAAATTTGGGGGATTCAGGACGTGGTTTTCATGGGATCACACCCAATTTGAGGGATGAGTGCAAAGTCTGGTGGCTCAGGACCCAATTTTGGGGTTCAGCACACAATTTTGTGGGGTCCACATCTGATTCTGGGGACTCAGGATCCAATTTTGGGACTCAACGCCCAATTTTAGGGAGTCAGGACCAAATTTTGTGGGTACAGCATCTAGTTTTGGCAGCTCAGGACCTATTTGGGGGACTCAACACAATTTTGGGGGTCAGGACAGAATTTTGTGGTTCAACACGCAATGTAGTGGGGTCCACATCCAATTTTGCAGGGTCGGGACCCAATTTTCAGGTTTAGACACAATTTTCAAGGGTCAGAACCCAATTTTAGGGGATCAGGACCCAATTTGGGGGTGAGTGCTCAATTTTGAAGGGTCCTCACTCAATTTGTGAGTCTTAGGACCCAATTTTGAGTGTTCAGCACCCAATTTTGGGACCTCAGGACCCAATTTTCAGGGTTCCACATGCAATGTTGGGGCCTTAACAGCCAATTTCATGGGGTCAGGACCCAATTTTAGGGTTCGACACCTGATTTTCAGGGGTCCGCACCCAGTTTTGGGACCTCAGGACCCAGTTTTGGGTCACAACAAAAAATTTGAGGGATCAGTACCCAATTTCAAGGTTCAACACCCAATTTTCAGGGGTCCACATCCAATTTTGGGGTCTCAGGATATAGTTTTCAGGGTTCAACAGGGTTCAGTTTGAGGGGTCAGCACTCAATTTTGAGGCTTCAGGTTCCAATTTTGGGTCTCAACATCCAATTTGAGGGATCAGTACGCAAGTTGGGGTTCAACATCCAATTTCCAGGGGCCCACACAAAATTTTGGGGCCTCAGGATTTGATTTCAGGGCTCAAAACTCAATTTTGGGGGGTCAGCACCCAATTTTGGATCTTGCTTTGGGGGTGAAATTGACAACTTTATATTTGGGGGAGTTTGGGTCATTTTGGGCGGTTTGGTGGGGGTTTGAAGAGCGGGGCTTGGGTACCATTTAGGGCCAGTGGGGGACATTTCAGGGCTGAATTTTGGAGGGATTTGGCATTGTTTTGTGGAAAATTTTGACTTGGGTATTTTGGGTCATTTTGGGCAGTTTGGGAGGGCTTTGAGTGCGGGTTTTGGCAGCAATTTAGAGCCAGTGTGGGGCATTTCAAGGCCAAATTTTGAGGGCATTTGGGTGTCATTTTGGGAGTGAAATTGACAACTACTGATTTGTGTGTTTTTGCGTAATTTTGGGCAGTTTTGGGGGGTTTTGTGTGCAAGGCCTTGGGGTAATTTGAGGCCACTGTGGGACATCTCATGGCCAAATTTTGGGGGGATTTGGGCATTGCTTTGAGGGTGAAATTGATGACTTCATGCTTGGGGATTTTGGGTCTCATTGTGTGCGATTTGGGGAGCTTTGGAGGGTGGGCTGCAGGGCTAATTTGGGGGCAATGTGGGACATTTTGCAGCAAGATTTTGGGGAGATTTGGGCATCATTTTGGGGGTGAAATTGAGGATTTTAGACTTGGGGGTTTTGTGTCATTTTGGGCAACTGTGGGGCTTTTCGTGGGCGGGGTTTAGAGGAAATTTGTGGCCACTGTGGGGCATTTCAGGACTGAATTTTGGGGGGATTTGGATTTTGCTTTGGAGACAAAATTGACTATGCTACACTTGGGTATTTTGTGTCATTTTAGGCAATTTGGGATGCTCCTCAGGAGTGGGCAGTTGAGGATGAGAAAGTTCAGGACAGCCCCAGGGTTGGGCAGTGAGGCTGAGTAGGGTGCACCTTAGTGTGTGCTGAAAAGAAATCCACTGCCTTTACTTCTCAAAAATGTCTGTCCCTAAACAGCCTTCTCCCTTACGCTAATTGAAAAAGCTTTCTCTTTATATTTTTTTTTATAATGAACATGTTATCTTTTTTAACAAGTTCCTTTTCTATACTGGTCTATAGGCCATTTATCTCCCTTTTTCTACACCCCAGAAACAACAAGTTTAATTCCCTATCTGGTGTCTTTCCCTTTTGGGTCAATGCAACCCTAGGAACTGAGCAGGTGCTGCCATTCCCATTAACAATCCTTGTCTCCATCAGGCCCTTGGCCCACCCAAACTTGAGGCAGCCAAACAGCCTTTACGCCTCGTGGAGTTTGGCCTCTCCGTTGTGGGAAGGGCAGTGAGTGCGGCCAAGGGGTATATTACCCACGGCCTCGGCTCAGGGGGCTTATTCAGCTCTCAGGCTGCTGTGGCATAGGAGCTCTCCTCTCACTCTCGCCAAAAGGAGCACTAAGTCAGGTCAGGTGTGTTCAACAGGTGTACCTAGTGTTTGAAGAAACAGAGGTCTCTTCTATGGAGACGATGCACTTGACTATAGGTGTTTTCAAGATAATAGCTTTCAGTTGTGCATTTAGGGATAGCAAAGTGCTTTAGTAATTTGCCTTTTCTTTTTCCTTTAGGAGCACTGTTTTCCTGGAGCTCCTGCCTGTCTCAAAAGCAGAACCTTGACTGCTCCTGTTTTCATCTGTACCGATTGAGTCAGTGGTGTCAATGTTGGTTGAGGATGCCTGCAGGGTCTGCAGCTGAGAACTAAATTGCAGTATCAAAGCTGGGGAGGGTCTGGGATAAGGGCGTGAGGTTGGATCATATGGTTAGCATAGGGGAGAGGCTTGTCCTGCCTGGAACACATCCCTTTGGGCAAGCAAAGGGAGCTGTTAACTTTCCCACACCAGACAAGCTGCACCTGGCAGAGCAGTTCTAAGCCGGTGTCTGTGTAGCAGAAGAGCTGGGATTGGGCTGATATGCTGCTAAGCACCTGTACTGATAGGTTTGTGTGCTGGTTTTTTTTCCTTACAGAGGACAAAGAATTAACTGGTGACTAAGGAAACTCTGAGATAGCCAAGGCAGCATTTCTTTGTGGTGATGAGGGATTCAGACCCTGTCTGAAAGATAAGTCAAGGGAGCCGGAGAGCAAGGTTTAGCGGACATGATGGGAGAGGGCTCGAGGTTTGGCTGTTACTTTACTTGTCTTATTGCAGGGTGTAGTGGAACTGTAAATAGTTTTCCTAAATAAGGGTAAGAATTTTGCAAAGGTTAAGCTCTGAATATCTCTGTGACTGTGGCAATATTTTTCCAGGGGTAAAGGGACAAGATGAGCTCTAGAGTTTGAAGACATGAGGCAATGGGCAGAGCAGTCTGTCTGCACCAGAGGGGAGGTGAGCAAGGCAAGCTTCCTGTCCTCCTGGTCTGAGTTTTTGCTTTTGGTCTATGTCTCCTGCAGCTGCTGAAGTGGAACCCATCAACTGAAGGAGCATCCCAGCCACCCGCCCCATTCTTTGTCAAGTAGGTGCCTTAGAGCCTCCTCACCTCACCATTGCCATTCCTTGGGTCCAGCCATGATTCTTCTTGCCGAGAGTTTTCTCTCCTATTTGAGTCGCATCAGTCCCTGTTCTGTGCAATGTGTGTGCGCGTGAGTTTGGCTTGGAGTGGCCCTTTGTGTGGCAGATGTATCAGCCGAGTTTGGTGATAACTCTTAGCTCATGTCGGGCAGGCCCTACAGTCACTTCTATTTGCGTTTCTCAGGTGCCTCGAGGAACTTGGGATCCCTGAGTGACTCCCCTTGTCCATTCTCCCAGAACACAGGATTCAAAGCAGAGAAGTAGTAGGTGCAACACCTAAGGAAACCTGTTCCTCCATGGAGCATTCTGAGCAAGGGGCGGAATGAGTGGGTGTGGAATGAATGTTATTGAATGAATGTGTCTGTGTGTGTGTGTACCTTTAGTCTTGCAGGTTACATTTTGTGCAGAGTTATTCAGTTTATGTTTGCACTTTAGAACAAATAAAAAAAACCAGCTGGGGGATTTCTTTTTTCCCCCCATATGGGTGTGTTTTTTCCCCTGTCCCAGCCGGTGTAGGAGCAATGTTCATTGCCAGGGTTTGGGCGCTGACCGTGCCAGGGCTGGGGTTTTATCAGGCAGGGAGAATTTTTTTTGAGCCCCTCTGGGAACAATGCTCCTGAGGGGAGCTGCAGGCACACTGGGAGGGCTGGTGGTGGGGTGGTTGAGCTGAGAGCAAGGGTGGGTTGGTGTGTGAGCTGGAGGAGGAGTGTGTGGTGAACGGATCCTACTTTGTGTGTGTGGGGGGGTTTGCCTTTCTTGCTGCTTCTGTCAAAATGGAATAATTTTTTTGAAGCAAATCCCCTGGGTTTTGTATTGCATTGTTTTCATTGGTGCTGTGTATTGGAATTGTTCCTGCTCTGTCTTGCTCTGTATTAGATGTGATTACCTGGGGAGAATAAAATTTGAAAAGCTGTGTGGACTTTTAATGCAAAAGACATTTATTGTAATGAATTTTAAAAAAGTTTTGTTTGTTCCTTGTTTGGCTCCTGTCTTTATTTGGTGTATCTTGTTTTTCTTTGTTTTGTTCTTCCCTTTTCTCTTTGCCTCTCTTCTCTTTTTGCTTCTTTTCTTTTCCTGCCTCTTCTTTTTACTTTGCTTCTCTTTGCTTGTCTCTTCTTTTTCCTTGTCTCTCTTTGCTTTGTTGTTTGCTTCTCTTGCTTTCTTTTCTTAGTTCTCTTCAGTAAAAAAAAAAGAAAAAAAAAGGCAGCAGTAGTGAAATGGTTGCTCCCTGGTAGTAAAATTTTAAAAGTAACACCTAAACAAATTTACTCCCAGGGAGCAAACCAACCCCTACCGCTGCACTGGCCAGATTTATTCTTCTCTTTTTGTATACTCTCTTACTGTATACAGCCTAATTATGGCATGCAAGGCTGTGCTACCACCACCACTCCTACCAAGACCCACTAATCAACTGAACACCAATCATGCAAATGACTAATTAATTATGCCAATTAGGAGAAAACCTTTTCAGCCAATCTAATTGACACACAATAAGCACACCACCACACGACACTAATACTGCTGCTCCTCCCACGCCCAATACCCTGACCACTACCATTCACAGCCAAGCAATTAAAAAACACAGACACAAATTACCCCTCAACTGTTCAAGTAATAGGAAAAAAAATTTTCAGTCCTAATTAGACCACCGGACTATCAATACTCACCACCAGTGCTCACCCTACTACCACCACTGACTACTAATTCATTACTCACCAATTATCCGAAGGACTAATAGCCCATGGAAAGAATATAAAAATTGACCCTTGCACCACACAGACTAAACCAACACAATAACAATCCAACAAACACACACAACAAACCACTACATACCAAAAGGAAAATAACCACAAAAAGCAAGTAATAATACAAATGGCGTAAAAATTGCCATTTGCCACATAGCGGATGAAAATCACAGCCCAGCACAACTCTCACACCGCACACAAGAGCACATACAAAAAAGCAAAGACAAGAAAACCATGCAGCACAACAAACTACAGAGTGAAACACAATTATGCAAATTAGCAATTAACTCTACACCCTGAAGCAAAAACATCACCTGAACCCACATCACAAAACAGAAACACACGACGCAGTACAAAAAACCCCAAGCAAAAATCGAGCAAAAGCCATGAAAAAATGATAAAAATTTTTAAAAACCCTTCCCAGTAAACAATGGGTTAAAAAAAACACACCAAAAACAAAGGCAGCGGCCAGGGCATTTGCACTGGTTTTGTGCCTTCTTTGGGGGTGAGTAAAAAGGAAGGTGTGGAGTATGGAGTCCGGTGTTATTGGAGACACCCTAATGTCACTGACAGAGTGAAGGTGCAGTGGAGGAGTAGGTGAGTGGGAGATGAGCATGTTTGGGCAGGGTCCTCCCAAAAATGGGAGGTTACAGCTCAAAAGTGCCTGAAAATTTCTGAAGGTGGGTGTGTGCATGGGCATGTGTAAAATACTAGAAGCAGTAAAGTTTGTCATTTTTGTATAAACTGAGAAATAATTTATATATAAATGTATTTCAAAATAATCCCCCATATATGCTCTATTATAGACAGGATTGTGGAGTCTAAGAAATACTGGGTATGGATGTACAGGGTTTGAAAATACAAACTAGCGTTTGTAAATACGAATTAAACTACCAAAGGCTGGAAAAGGTAAGAAAAGTGGGTAGGCAGTAAAACCCAGCCTGTGCAGACCTTTGTTGCTGTTCTCTCGCCCTTCGAAACCAAATCACAGCTGTTGGCCGCGAGCTGCGTCGCTAGCGCCACCTCGTGCTGAGAGCGCCAGACTGCCAGTGCCGCCGGCAAAGGACGAGTCGCTGCTGCCACCTGTTGACGGACGGGCGGTACTGCAGGGTGCGCTGCGTCACGTCGGCGCAAAATCCTGTCCCATGTGGTCGCTCACGTGACGGATGGCAGCCTGCCGGCCACGGGCACAGCATCGGCAGCGCTCTTAGCGCAAAACGCTGGCACTACAGAGCGGGTGCAGGGATGTCGGTGCGGGGGGGAAGGGGCATCACGACAGTCAAATGAAGGCCCATCCATGGCCAAATAAAGGTCCATTCAAGCTCCATCCAAAGCCAAAAGAAGGCCCATGCATGTCCAAATGAAGGCAAACCCACAGTCAAATGAAGGCCCAACCATGGCCAAATCAAGGCCCATCCAAGGCCAAAGGAAGGATCATCCAAGGCCAAAGGAAGGCCCAACCAAGTCCAAAAAAAGGCCCATCCAAGGCCAAAAGAAGGCCCAACCAAGGCGAAAAGAATGTCCAACAAAGGACTGAAGAAGGCCTATGCATGGCCAAAAGAAGGCCCATCCTTGGGAAAAGAAGGCCTATACAAGGCTCATCCATGGCCAAAGGAAGGCCCATCCAAGGTCAAAGGAAGGTCCATTCAAGGCCAAAGGAAGGACCATCCAAGAGGATCCATGGGCAAATGAAGGCCCATCCAAAGCCAAAAGAAGTTACATACATGGCCAAAAGAAGGACCGTCCAAGGCCAAAAGAAGGCCAATCCAAGGCCAAAATAAGTCCCATCCATGGCCAAAAGAAGACCCATCCAAGGCAAAAAGAAGGCACACCCATGGCCAAATGAAGGCCCATCCAAGGCTGAAAGAAGGCCCACCCATGGCCAAATGAAGGCTCATTGAAGGCCAAAAGAATGCTCAAACATGGATGATGCATGTCCACAAAAAGGACCATCCAAGACCCATCCATGACCCATTCATGACCCTTCCAAGGCCTAACAAAGGCCCATTCAAGGCCAAATGAAGGCTCATCCATGGCCAAAAGAAGGCCCACCTAAGACCCATCCAGGATCAAAGAACAACAATGCATGGCCCCAGGAACGCACATGCATGGCCAAAGGAAGGCCCATCCAAGATTCATCCAAGGAAAAAGAAGGCCCATGTATGGGACAATGAAGGACAATCCATGGCCAAATGAAGGCCCATCCAAGCTTCATCCAAGGCCAAAAGAAGGCCCAATGCATTCCTAAATGTAGGTCCATGCATGACCAAATCAAGGCCCTTCCAAGACGAAAAGAAGGCCCATGCATGACGAAAAGCAGGCCCATCCAACGCCAAAAGAAGGCCCATCCAAAACTGAAACAAGTGCATCCATGGCCAAAAGAAGCGGCCAAATGAAGGCCCATCCAAGCTTCATCCAAGGCCAAAAGAAGGCCCAATGCATTCCTAAATGTAGGTCCATGCATGACCAAATCAAGGCCCTTCCAAGACGAAAAGAAGGCCCATGCATGACGAAAAGCAGGCCCATCCAACGCCAAAAGAAGGCCCATCCAAAACTGAAACAAGTGCATCCATGGCCAAAAGAAGCCCCAACCAAGGCCAAAACAAGGCCCAACCAAGGCCAAAAGAGGGCCCAACCAAGGCCAAAAGAGGACCCACTCATCCAAGGCCAAATGAAGCCCATCCAATGCCAAATGAAGGCTAGTGCATAGCCAAATGAATGCACATCCAAGGCCAAAAGAAGGCCCAGCCTAGGACAAAAGAAGGCCCATCCATGGAAGATCCATGGGAAAATGAAGGCCCATCCAAGTCCAAAAGAAGTCCCATCCATGGCCAAATGAATGTCCATTAAAAACCAAAAGAAGGCCAATCCAAGACCAAAAAAAGGCCCTTCCAGGGCCAAAAGAAGCCAATCCATAGCCAAATTAAGGCTCATCCATGGTCAAAAGAAGTCCCATCGATGGCCAATTGAATTCCCATCCAAGTCCAAATGAAGGCCCATCCAAGGCCCATCCAAGGACACAGGAAGCCCCATACATGGCCAAATGAAGGCCCATCCAACGCCAAATGAACGCCCAACCAAGATTCATCTAAGGACAAAAGAAGGCCCATGCATGGGCAAATGAAGGACAATCCATGGCGAAATGAAGGCCCATCCAAGCTCCATCCAAGGCCAAAAGAAGCCCCATACACTATGAAATGAATGCAAATTCAGGGCCTAATGAACGCTCATCCAAGGCCAAATGTGGGCCAATCTAAGATGAAATGAAGACACATCCAAGGCCAAATGAAGGCCCAACCCAAGGAAGGCCAAAAGAAGGCACATGTAAAGCCAAAAGAAGCACATCCATGGCCAAAGGAAGCCCCATCCAAGGCCAAAGGCAGGCCCATCCAAGGCCAAATGAAGGCCCATCCAAGGCCAAATGAATGCCCATTAAAGGCCAAAAGAAGTCCCAGCCAAGACCAAAAGAAGGCCCAGCCAAGGCCAGAAGAAAGCCCTTCCATGGCCAAAAGAAATCCCATGCATGGCAAGATGAAATCCCATGAAACGCCTAAAGAAGCCCATCCAAGGCCAAAAGAAGACCCAGCCAAGGCCAAAGGCATGCCCATCCAAGGCCAAATGAAGGCCCATCCAAGGCCCATCCAAGTCCAAAAGAAGGCCCATCCATGTCCAAATGAACACCCATGCATGACAAAATGAAGGAACATGCATGGCCAAAAGAAGCCCCATTACAGGCCTCAAGATTGCCCATCCAAAGACAAAAGAAAAGCCATCCAAGTCAAAATGAAGGCCCATCCAAGGCCAAAAGAAAGCAAATACTAGGCCAAATCACGTCCAATTTGAGTCTCAGACCAGGCCCAAAGAAGGCCCATCGAAGTTCAAAAGAAGGCCCATGCATGACCAAATGAAGGCCCATCCACGGCCAAAAGAAGGCCCATTCAAGTCCAAAAGAAGTTCCATCCAAGGCCAAAGGAATGCCCATCTAAGATCCATCCAGGGCATGAAGGCCCATCTAAGGCCAAAAGGAGGTCCATGCATGGCCAAATGAAGGCCCATCCAATGCCAAATGAAGTGAAATCCAAACTCCATCCAAGGGCAAAAGTTGACCCATGCATGTCCAAATGATGGGCAATCCATGGCCAAAGGAAGGCCCATGCAAGGGCGATGGAAGGCCCATCCAAATCTAAAGGAAGGTCTACCCAAGGCCAAAGGAAGGCCCATCCAAGGCCAAAGGAAGGCCTATCCACCTATGATCCATGCTCAAATAAAGGCCCATCCAAGCTCCATCCATAGTCCGTCCAAGGCTTAAAGAAGGCCCATCAAAGGTCATAAGAAGGCCAATCCATGGCCACAGGAAAGCCCATGCATGTCCAAATGAAGGCCCATCCATGGCCAAATGCCCATCCAAGGCAAAATGAATACACATGCATGTCCAAATGAAGGCCCGTGCATATCCAAAAGAAGGCCCATACAAGGCCAAATGAAGGCCCATCTAAGGCCAAAAGGAGGTCCATGCATGGCCAAATGAAGGCCCATCCAATGCCAACTGAGGGACATTCCAAGCTCCATCCAAGGGCAAAAGAATGCCCAGCATGTCCCAATGAAGGCCAATGCATGGCCAACTGAAGGCACATCCAAGGCCAAAAGAAGGCCCATCCAAACCCCATGCAAGGCTAAAAGAAGGCCCATCAATTGATGATCCATGGTCAAAAGAAAGAACATCCAAGGTCAAAAGAAGGCCCATCCAAGGCCAAGTGAATGCCCATCCATACCAAAAGAAGGCCCATCCAAGGCCAATTGAGTGACAATTAAAGGCCAAAAGAAAGCCCATCCCAGGGCAAAAGAAGGCACATCAAAGGTCCATCCAAGTCCAAAAGAAGGCCCATCCAAGGCCAAATGAATGCCCATGAACACCAAATGAAGGCCCTTCCAAGGCCAATTGAATGCCAATTAAAGGCCAAAGAAGGCCCATCTAAAACCCACTGAATGCCAAAAGAAGTCCCACCCAAGGGTGAAAGAAGGCCCATGCACTGTGAAATGAATGCAAATCCAGGGCCTAATGAAAGCCCATCCAAGGCCAAATGAAGGCCCATACAAGGCCCATGGAAAGCCAAAAGAAGGCCCATGAAAAGCCAAAAGAAGCCCATCCATGGCCAAAGGAAGGCCCATCCAAGGACAAAGGCAGTCCCATCCAAGGACAAATGAAGGCCCATCCAAGGCCAAATGAAGGCCCATACAAGGCCCATGGAAAGCCAAAAGAAGGCCCATGAAAAGCCAAAAGAAGCCCATCCATGGCCAAAGGAAGGCCCATCCAAGGACAAAGGCAGTCCCATCCAAGGACAAATGAAGGTCCATCCATGGCCGAATGTATGCCCATTAATGGACAAAAGAAGGCCCAGTCAAGGACAAATGAAGGCCCATCCAAGGTCAAAAGAAGGCCTACCCAAGGCCCAAGGAATTTCCGTAAATGTTCAAAAGAAGACCCATGCGTAGCCAAGAGAAGGCCCACCAAAGGCCAAAAGAAGGCCCATCCAAGTCCACAGGAGGGTCCATCCAAGGGCAAGAGAAGGTCCATCCTTGTCCAAATGAAGATCCATCCATGACCAAAAGAAGGCCCTTCCAAATCCAAAAGAAGGCACATGCAAGGCCTAGAGAAGGCCCATCCATGCCCAAATGAAAGCCAATCCAAGGCCAAAAGAAGGCTCATCCATGTCTATATGAAGACCCATCCGTGGCCAAATGAAGGCCCATCCATGTCCAAAAGAAGGCCAATCCAGGACCCATCCATGTTCAAATGAAGGCCATTGCCATTTGAAGGCCCAACCAAGGTCAAAGGAAGAGTCATCCAATGCACGTCCATGTGCAAATGAAGGCCCATCCAAGGCCAAAGGAAGGCCCATCCAAGGTCCATCCATGTCCAAATAAAGCCCATCTATGTCCAAATGAGGGCTCATCCAAGGCCAATAGATGGCCCACCCAAGACAAAATGAAGGCCCATCCAAGTCTAAATGAAGGCTCATCCAAGGCCCATCCATTCCCAAATTAACACTCATCCAAGGCCAAATGAAGGCCCATCCACAGCCAAAAGAAGGCCTGTGGAGGAATGGCTATGCGAAAAGGGACATGATTTCCTTGGAGCTAACAACCCAGCTTGTAGTACGGTGTAAGGCCTACAGCATGCTGTGACTGAGCCTTGAACCTGCTGATAAGGAGAGAGCTCTGCTTGGCAGAACTGGCTCTGACCGGCTCTGGATCCGGTGTCAACAGGCTCCTTGGAATTCCTGGGAAAGTCCTGGAGTGTGGACAGACATCTGCTTGCACCAATCATAAGTTTGCCCTGGACACTTGGACAAGGGCAATAAACCAATCATGTATCCGCTGCGTTCGCGTACACTGTGTGAGTATCTATATATATCTTGTAAGCACTAAGAATAAATGAGAACGACCATACTCATATTGAGATTCATCGTTACTCCGGGTCCGGATCCCACTCCAAGAAAGGCCCATCCAAGGCCCATCCATTTCCAAATGAAGCTCCATCCAAGGACATAAGAAGGCCCATCTAAGGCCAAAGGAAGACCCTTCCAAGGCCAAATGATGGACCATCCTTGGCCATAACAAGGCCCATCCATGTCCAAATGAAGGCCCATCCAAGGACAAAGAAAGGTCCATCCTAGGACAAAACAAGGGTCATCCAAGTTCAAAAGAAGACACTTCTAAGGCCAAAAGAATGCCCATCCACGTCCAAATGAAGGCCCATCCATGGCCAAATGAAGGCCCAGCACTGTCAAAATGAAGGTCCATCCCGGTCCAAATGTGGGCCCATCCTGGGCCAAATGTAGGCCCATCCAAGGCCCATCCATTGCCAAATGAAGGAGCATCCAGTGCCCATGCAAGGCAAACAGATGGCCCATGCAAGGCGGAATGTATGCCCTTCCAAGTCCAAAAGAAGGCCTATCACAGGAAAAAAAAAGCCCCATCCAAGGCCAAAAGAAGGCCCATCCACAGCCAAATGAAAGCCAATCCAAGGCCAAAAGAAGGCCCATCCATGTCCATATGAAGACCCATCCATCGAACAAAAAAGCTCAATCCAAGTCTCATCTGTGGAGAAATGAAGGCCCATCCATGCCCCAAAGAAGGCATATCTATGCCCAAGAGAAGGCCCATCCAAATCCAAAAGAATGCCCATCAAAGGCCGAAAGAAGGACAAAAGAATGCCCATCAAAGGCCGAAAGAAGGACCATCCAAGGCCAAAAGATGGCCCATCCAAGGCCCATCCATGTCCAAATGAATGCCCATCCATGGCCATTTGATGCCCCATCCAAAGCAAAAAGAACGGCCATCCAAGGCCCATCCATGTCCAAATGAAAGCCCATCCGTGTCCAAAAGACAGTCCATCCAAAGGCCCCTCCATGTCCTAATAGCGGACCATCCTGGACCAAATGTAGGACCATCCAAGGACCATCCATCCCAAGAGACAGTTCATTCAAGGCCAATCCAAGGACAAATAAATGCTCATCCAAGGCAAAAATACAGGCCCATCTAAGACCAAAAGAAGGCCCATCCAAGGCCAATAGATGGCCCACCCATGTCCAAATGAAGGAACTTCTAAGGCCAAAACAAGGCCCATCCAAGTCTTAAAGAAGGCCAATCCAAGGCCAATTCATTTCCAAATTAACACTCATCCAAGGCCAAATGAAGACAGAGCCATGGCCAAAAGAAGGCCCATCCCTTTCCAATTGAAGTTCCAGCCAAGGACAAAATAAGGTCCACCTAAGGCCAAAGGAAAGTCCTTCCAAATCCAAATGAAGGACCATCCTTGGCCATAACAAGGCCCATCCAAGGCTAAAAGAAGGCCCATCCAATGCCCATCCATGTCCAAATGAAGGCCCATCCATGACCAAATGAAGGCCCATCTAAGGCCAAAACAAGGCCCATCCAAGGCCCATCAATGTCCAAATGCAGTCCCACCCATGTCCAAATGAAGGCCCATCCTGGGCCAAATGAAGGCCCATCCAAAACCCTTCCATTGCCAAATGAAGAAACATCCAAGGCTGATCCAAGGCCAAAAGAAGGCCTATCCAAGGCCAAAAGAAGGCCGATCCAATGCCCATCCATGTCCAAATGAGTGCTTATCCAAGGCCAAAAGATTACCCATTGAAGTCCTAAAAGAGGCCCATCAAAGGCCCATCCATGTTCACATGAAAGCCCATCTATGGCCCAATTAACGCCCATCCATATCCAAATGAAGGCCAATCCAGGACACATCCTTGTTTAATGAAGACCCATCCATTGCCATTTGAAGGCCCAACCAAGGTCAAAGGAAGGGTCATCCAACACCGATCCATTTCCAAATGAAGGCACATCCAAGTCAAAATGAAGGCCCATCCATGGCCAAAACAAGGCCCATCCAAGTCTAAAAGAAGGCACATCCATTCCCAAATTAACACTCATTCAAGGACAAAAGAAGGCCCATCTAAGGCCAAAAGAAGGCCCATCCAACGCCCATCCATGGCCCATCCAAGGACAAAGGAAGACCCATCCAATGCCCATACATGTCCAAATGAAGGCCTATCCAAGGACAAAACAAGACCCATGCAAGTTCAAAAGAAGACACTTTCAAGGCCAAAAGAATGCCCATCCAACGCCCATCCATGGCCAAATGAAGACCCATCACTGTCCAAATGGAGGCCCATCACTGTCCAAATGAAGGCACATCCCAGTCTAAATGAAGGCCCATCCATGGCCTGTTGGGGCCTGGCTAGCACAGGAGCTGTAACTTGAGCAATGGTTAAAGGAATGCTTAAGCAATTAAAAACAAGACACACTAAATAGGTGGCCCTGACCTTGTTTCTATCTTCATGCATTCCTGTGTCTTCAATCCAACACCTTATAATGGTCCTGCTGCCAGGGTTTTTAGGTTTAGTTTTGGTTTTACTGCCTTATAGATAAGTCGTTTTGCTAACAAGCTAGAATAGTGCTGTTATTTAGATTCTCATAGACACTATGTAGTTTTTGCTATCAGTTTCCCAGGATGTGAGAGCGGGATGCAGCTTAAAATTGTAATTTACCATAAGTAAGAACTGTACGCACTGACAAGTTGAGCAGCCAATCCAAAGCTGTGTGATCAGCGTGTAGCCTGTGTAGCTCTTGTTATCAGTTTCCCAGGATGTGAGAGCGGGATGCAGCTTAAAATTGTAATTTACCATAAGTAAGAACTGTACGCACTGACAAGTTGAGCAGCCAATCCAAAGCTGTGTGATCAGCGTGTAGCTGCATGGACGGGAGACATTTTACTATAAATACTGTTAGGTGCCCTAAATAAAGTTGGCTATCAGAGCATCATATTGGTGTGTGCTGTAGTCCATCCCTCGCAGGACCCCAACATTGTGGTGACCCTGATGTGCCCTTAGCATCGAAGAAGTGATACTTCGCATCGGAGAACGAGGACTCCTTCGCATCGAAGTGATAGGGCAGGAGGAAGGGGCGAGGGGACGGCCGAGCCGGCTGGGGTAAGCCGGGCCGGGAGAGAGAGACGGGAAATCGTAGCCCTACGTGTTTTTGGCAGTGTGGTGTGCGCGGCATCCGCACGGGAAAAGGTGGCTGGAAAATGCATTATGCAGAGAGCCGCGGGAACAGAGATTGAAATCAAAAAAGAAGTCGAGGTGCTGCGAGTTTGGGGCAGCGGAGGGGACTCTTCAGGAGTGCCGATAATGTATTTGCTATTGAGTGCTGGGAAGCACTTGGCTGGGAACTATGGGACTCGGTGACCGTGGGAACTAAAGATTCTCACAAGTTAGCCCCAGCATAGAAAAAGGTGCGGGACATGATGTGTCCTCGGAGGCAGGGTGCGATGGCTGGAAAGGGAGGAACACAAGGCAGGGCAGAACAACAGCCTGCTTTAGAGATTGTTGTAATTGTAAATTTTCTGGTTGACAATTTGAATGCATCTTTGTGATTCCTTTTATTGCTTTTGTGCTCAGTGTGTTAGTGTCAGATCGCATCACTTAGTTGTGAGGAGGGATCTTCTGGTTGCTAATTGTGATGATTGTGTGTTGAGTATATAGTAATTGGAAAATACAGGAGCAGAGGTCATTGAATCTAATAGAAAAGATTCGGGAACAACTCAGCCTAAGGCACCGCCCCCCGAACCTCACTGGGACTCCAGC
>NW_008677643.1:0-45872 GCF_000695815.1 Acanthisitta chloris | reverse complement strand
CCAACCCGGTTGATTCTATGATTCTCTCTCCAATGAAGTGAGGCTTGTTGCAAACTCTGGACAGAGAGCAGGAATTAGCAGCCACCTGACAGACAGACCAAGGCTACCCTTCCCAGGCATCCATAGGCCCCTACTCTGCTTGGCCTAATTGGGATAACTCCCTTCAGAGAATTTTGTCCTTTACCTCAAAGGCAGAGGTAAAAACTTTCAGCAACAGCTTAGGGTTTTAAGCAGTATGTGATGCAAATTCCCACAATTTTGAAGTGGATTATCCCCACTGAGGTTTTGAACAGGAAAGGAAAGTACATTTTTAATTCCATTTGCTGAAGTGATTCATACAAACCACTCGAGGAAAGGGTTGCCAGCCTGTCCTTAGTTTACCATGACCAACCTCACTGTGAAATACTTCTTATATCTGGTATCATAACTGGTAACCTTTCTTCTAATGAAAACATTTTTCATAGCATTTGTGCTTTTACAACACTTTATACTTGCAAAAAATTACTGATGGAGTTTTTTGCACATCTGATAACACCAATCAAAGATCTTTCCCTCTGTGACCCTCAGAGGCTTTTGGTCCCTACAGTCAGCTCTGTTTCCTACCTTGCTTTTTCCTTTAATCATACCTGGAGTCACTCAAAATGGTGTAGTGTTTACAATAATGTGCTGAAGCTTTTCAAGTCCATCTGATGAAATATTATTAATAATTCATAATAATATAATAAATCATTTATGTTTCTGCAGAAGAATTTATCACACTGTCTTGCCTGGATCCCTTCTCTTTCAAGGTCCTATTTGTCATACACGAATACCACTGGCAGAACTCGACTGGAAAATGTGCTTCTGCCAGTCAGACCTTAGGAGGTGCAAGTGCTCCCTGATGACAGGGTCACTTTTGTAGAATAAATTCTGCACAACTGAAAAACTTCTTGAGTAATATTTCTTACAGTTAAAAACCCTAACAAAGACTGAAAGTTCAGTATCAGAAATACATGAGAATAAAATGGTCTTCTAACTATGGATGGAGTAGCACATGCAGAGTACATAAACTGAGTATCAGTAACAGTAAAAAATTCATACCCTTTTGTAAACATTGCAGCTAGTTACAAAGAACATTTCAGCATTTCCTATCAAGAACTTAGGATTGGCCCTGTTCTTTTCTGGGTTAGATGGAGAAGCGGTTTATTACTGAAGAAATTTTCAACCATTATTAGAATGAAATCATCTAGACAACCTCTCCAAAAACAGTATATTCATTGTCTGACATGCCTTTTTTTGAGACACAAAGACTGGCTTACAGAGGTCGTAAGCAACTACAGGCCTTACCATCCTTCACATGGGATTGTAGTTCTCTGCTTCTGACAGTGAGGCCCTCAAGGATTTTATTCAGGCTTTTTGTTAAACACAGGCCATAGAAAATAGGGTTCATTGTCAAGCAATGCTTTTTTCTTTTCATTTTCTTAATATTTTTAATCAGTCCCCAGTACTACCATAATGGTGACTGCTTTAACCTTGACCCATGTGCTCTTGCAAGCACAATATAGATTCCCATTAAGTCAACAGCAGCCACTTAACTGGCAGCAGCACTTGAGCCAATTACTGCACTGTGAAAGGGGACAGAAAACTCCCATTGCTGTTCAACTAAAATAGAAATACTGAAATTCTCTCACCAGTCTGCCTCAGCTGAATGGGATTCAGCAAAATAAGACCTTAGTTCAAATCCACATTTTCTTTAAGCTGCTAGCCAGAGCTCAGTTGTTATTGCTATTATTCTGCAAGACCATGCTTACTTTAAAAGAATGCTTGTTACTTCACCTCCACCTTTGTAAGCTCATATTCTTCAGTCTCTGTTTGTCTCTGAGGCCTCTCCTCCCTATTGTGGGAAAAATCAATAGTAGTGTTTTGCGAGGACACGGTGGCAATTTTGCCCCAACAAACTCATAGTAAATTGGGTATTCCTGCCTTCCCTAAAGAAGTGATTGCAAAATGTATGGTGAAAGTCCACTGGAATCTCCAAGCTCAATCTTTTAATGCTGAAGGTCTTTCTTGGTTATGGTCTGAACTAACATCTGAAGAAATATTTCACTTTGTTCTCATTCTAAGTAACCTTGTCTGACTCTTTGGTCCCACACCTTCCTCTGAGAACCTCCTTTCATTTAGCAGCGTGCTCACAGAAACTTAACCAACTCCACAAAAAGAACTGAGCCCTGGAAGACAGCTCTGGCACATAAGAGGAATGAAGGACTGAAAATTTCAACAAATCTCCAGGAGGTGCAATAACACTGAATGCTCAGCACATTGTCATCTTGCCTGTCATTCCTAGGTCAGTAAAAGAAATCAATTTCTATATGAAACCATCAGAACCTGGAGAGCTAGAATATTGCTGCAGGTGTTGGATGTCCTTTTTTCGAAAGCCTTCTCATGCCAATTTTTTAACAGTCAGGGGAATTCTCAGTTCTGCATATAAGGTATGACTTCTTTTTGTCCATAATATGAGAATTCAGTTACTGTGGGACCTATTCAAAGAGCAGGACTTGAAAGCTTCAGCATAAATTCAAGTGGTATTCAAGACGGATAATATACTTCAGTTGCTAACATCTGCATATCCAAAATACTGTACTATCCAACAGAGCAATCAAGTCCTCTCCGTAAACTCAGCAGGGTTGCTCTCCAGTCTGCTGGCTAAAAGGTCAGATGTTAAACTGGCTTCACAATACTACAGGAAAGCTTAGAAAATAGCAGAAGAAAATAAGCCTTATGCAGACTATAACAAGGGTTAGAATAGCACATAATTTGAAAAGAATTAGTGACAACAACATTAGGATAGTAAAATACAGCAAACACTTCTGTTGGCTATTATACTATTGATAAGTAAAACTATACCAAGTCTATTATTTCACTTTATGGAATAGGCAAAAGTATATCTGCATTTTAGCTAGTCCCTTAGCTTGTAAACATAAATGGAAAGTGCTGATCGTGACAGATTTTTATTACATATTTATTTCAATGAACTGAGAAATATAAGAAAACTACCATTTCTGGCTGATGCACAATCTTGTTTTCCCCTGCCTCTAATGTAAAAATGAAAAAGCTGAAGCACTTAAACACCTTAAGAATATATTGAAGTCCCAGAAGTACTTTGGCCATTCTGCACTGCTGCAAAGGTGAGCATTAAATTGCCTTTTGACTTTAAGCCAATTAACCCAACCATACATGAAGAATGAAGTCTTAGCAAGATAATGTTTTCCATTTTAAAGAGCTATAAAACCAGAACACTGACCCTGAAACATATTCAGCTACATCCTTGTGCATATATCACAAGAGCAGCTGAAAATCACTTGGTTCCATCCTGTGAACATGTAACACAAAACTAAAGGTGATTTAGTCCCATCCCAATAGTGGCAAACTGACTCCCAAACAAATCATAGCTCAATTTGTACTTTCCAAACCTCACTGTTTGATGGGCAGCCTGTTTATGTGTCCACAGATGCCTCAGTATGTTTCACTTCAGGTTTATATCTTAAATATCACCCCAAAACCAACAGATTAATATAATCCAGTCTTTTTTCCTAGTAGTATTTCTATTACTTCTCTTTTCAGCTTGGAATTATTGAGATACTTACCTTTATTTAGTAAATTAAATTCCAGTTAGCAAACCAAGTCACAGGTTCTGGTCAACTGGAAATGGGAATGCTTTGCCCTCCTGGTACTTCTACCTCTCTTCCTCCCTCCAAGTATTTTGACCTAAATGAAACAATTTCTATTGATTTGCTTTTTAATTAATATGAGGTCAAAGTAAAATTTTTTTTCAAATGCCTGTAGTGAAAAAAACCCTTCATTTTTAACATGAAATTTTTCACTTTCCTAGGATTTTTTAATCTTTGCATTTGTTCTCCCTCTTTTCTTTTTGACAGCTTGTGTGTGTAAGAGAGAAATGTCCACTAAATTCAACATAATTTGCAGGTAGTTCCATATAATCTAAAAGCTATAAATAATTTATTAGGAAAAAAAGCTTTAAGAAGCTCTTTCAATAGCCTTTTAATTACAACTGAGCAAAACAGAGGAGAGGTGAGAAAATTGAAACATGATTATTTTATAAACAAAACAACAACTGTGCTCTAAGTTCTAAGGAAGAGATTTCACTCATTTCCCAGTTCATTTTAGTCCTCTTACCTTTGAAAGGGGTGTCACCCCAAATTCAGTAAATGTTTCTTTCCAGAAAAATGACCTTTATGCTAGCATACACAATTTGCATAGCAACAGTAGGTTATGTATATTATTTACCAACCCCTTGGCAGCCTAAGTGGACTGTTTACAGTTCATCATAAATTAAAAGTAATACTTGGAGTTAATATAATTAAAAGTATAGATCCTGAACAGACACACTTTTTGGACAGTGGGAGTAGACTGTATGTTACCAATTCAGACATATGCACAATATGAGATTTAGAGTCTCATGATACTCTTGCTGACCTGCTGTAGAGATGCTGGATGAAGTATTTGTTGAAAATATTTTTACTCTCTCCTGTTTTAAAAATACCACTAGCCTTTCTGCAGGGCACTGGAGTGTAAGAGCACGTTTGGGCAGCATGGCATGCTATGGTCAAGAGAAATGTGCCATTAAGCAATTGTATTAATTATAAATTGCCTCTGAGAGGCATATGTTTGCAGAGCAGATGATGTTCTTCCCAGAAAATATGCTACAGACAGAAGAAAAGGATGTTCCTACTGGAGAGGCTTATCAAATTCAGGTGTTTTCTCTTCACGAGACTATTTCTATCCAGTAAATCCATTTGAACTGAATAAACTACTTATATCTTGGCAGTTATCAATTGACAACAGAAGGCTCTCATTAAAGAACATACATGTGTGGTACCATAGTTTTAAGACAGAATTTATTGCAACAAAAGAAGACTCAGATTAATTGTCAATATCCTGCAGCATTATTGACATAATGTTGTGATGCTTTTGTTTAACTCAGTAACAGATGGCTCCATATATTCACTTGGAGATATATATGCTGTCTATCTGAATTTCCAGTGTGCCTGCCTATTTTTCAGTTGTGACTGACTGGGGTGTCTTTTCCAAAGGTGCTAAACTAATTCAGAAATTAAGGAGTTCAAACAACAGTCAGTTAAATGTTCAGACCGACCTGTGGGGCTATTCAAGCCCAGTTTACACAAGGGTACTGGCATCCCTAGGCCCAGTTGGCCACTTAGTGTCGGGGTTTGGGTCTGTAAATTAGGCCCTGGATATAATTCAGTACCTTGCAATTCACAAATGACAGATGAGCTTGGTTTTCTAGCTGGAAAGCTGAACGAGTGACATTCATAAAAAAACCCAAGCATTTGTTGCTTATAGAGCATATCCTGGAATATATTTCTAAGTGTCATAAGGGAGACAAGGAGTCTGATAATGAAGAAGATTTGTTTGCCATTAATCACTGTAAATGCCAGAAAAGATAAAAGTTTAAAAATAAATTAAAAAGCTGATGATCTTAGTTTTGGGTGATAATAACAGAAAGTGATAACTTGCAGCCCAAAAGTCAGCCCGTCTTGGTACTTAGATATTTTTCAAGCGGGAAACAGAAAAAAATGTACTTTATGGCAAGTATGGCTTGGCAATAAACTTGATCTTTCCCAATTCATAGGTTTAGAATATAAGTAGTACTGGATGGAGGGATATTTACACTCATGCAGGCACACAGCAGACTTGGAGGAAGCTATGCTCTGTCCCTGGCACAACAGTACCAGAATGATGAGAAAGTTTTTTGAGGAGTTGAAATTTCAGATCCTTGCTTTTAAAGGATATTTGGAATCCCCTTGGGCCCTGTAGCACTGCTGCAGGCTATCGGCAAGACATGAAGCATGTGAAATCTTACGCCTTGCCTCTATGTCCAATCATAGAATCAGCTAGGTTGGAAATGACCTCAAAGATCATCGAGTCCAACTCTACCATGGTTACTAGAGCATGGCACTAAATGCCACATCCAGTCTCATCTTTTAAACCTCCAGGCAAATTACAAGCTTATTTTAAAACAAAGAAAGTTAGCAGAGACCAACAATAAAACTGGCACTGGCATGGCTTAACTTAAAGCTTAGCAATATCTATACTATTGATGCCAAGCATAAGGACACACAAAATAATGTCCATTTTCCCAACCCAACATCTACTCCAGAATTCAACAGCAGGGTCTTCTCTTTCTGCATGGACATTTCCTTTAGTGCCACACAAATGTAACGCGCTGCTTTGTCATCCACCATGTCATAATTCTCAAAAGATAAGCAAGCACTCTATCGTGATTCTACATAAAAGAAACTATTATTTTGTATCTGGAAGTTGCTTTTGAAAAAGAGTCAGCTCTTGTCTCACATACTATTATTTTGTATCTGGAAGTTGCTTTTGAAAAAGTCAGCTCTTGTCTCACACAGCTCAGCAGATGACTTGCACATCAGTTCATGCAAGCAATAGAAAAATGGACCCTGCCACCATACACCACAGAGCAACAAAGTATGGATTTTGTGGAGTTCTTAAGTATGTTTACATTGATAGGGTCAGAGTGCATATATAACTACACATGGGTTTGTATCTGGAAGTTGCTTTTGAAAAAGTCAGCTCTTGTCTCACACAGCTCAGCAGATGACTTGCACATCAGTTCATGCAAGCAATAGAAAAATGGACCCTGCCACCATACACCACAGAGCAACAAAGTATGGATTTTGTGGAGTTCTTAAGTATGTTTACATTGATAGGGTCAGAGTGCATATATAACTACACATGGGTTATATTTCTGATCCTATTATTCTTCAAAGATTGTTTTGTTTCTACAAATTTGTTTGCTATAGACAAGACAAAACCTGAAGTTTGTTATTGTAGACAATATGTCAGCACCACATTTCCACAATCACTGCTGTCATGAAACTTAGGAACAGCTACCACAAGAATAGTGTATATTTTTGTACAACAATTTAACCAAAAATTGATGGATCAAACTACCTAATTGAGGGATGCCAGTTTGAACAATAACTAAATGTACCTAACATACCAGAGTAGTTTATCTCCAGTTAACATACTACTGAATATGGGACTCAGTACTCAACTAAAGGAAAAATGTGCTTTCCTAAATGTAATTTCTTGCTGTGTCATTGTTTTGGGGAAGCACACGGTATAAATTCAGTCATCTTCAGCTGGGGAGATGTCTGAGGGGATACCAGAGTAATGTTCAACATATGATCCATGTTCAGAGTAAAATACCACTAACTATACCAGAGTAATGTTCAACATATGATCCACGTTCAGAGTAAAATGCCACTAACTAAACTTCTTTAAAGAAAGCAGTTCTTATCAGTTTTCTGGTGAAGTTGATGAGAGCTAATACAAGAGAACTGATTGTGGATTATTCAAAAGAATTGAAAGCTGTAAAGGATATTGCATAGATCATGAAAAACCCCACAAAACGCTATGGCTGCCAACACATGGAAAAGCTGAACTGCCTCTTCAACCTACATTTGAGAATACCCAATGTAGTAGCTGATCTCTAGTGAAAATGTTGCAAATCGTATACAAATTAGTATGAATATTTATCAAATGTTTTAATTAAAATTATCAAGCCGTTAGATTATGTGCCAAAAAAAATCAAAAGAGACAACAACCATGAAGAAGAAACAGTGTAGCAGAACAAAAACTCAGCTGGAACCCCCATCAGCAGCCAAGGAAAAAACACATCATGTGAGCATCCCACAGCCTTAATTCAATAATATTCAGAAAGCTTGAACATCCCGAAGGGTGTATGTTGCTTGAAAATGAAATTCATTAATGTTCAAGCTCAAAAATCAATACAAGAAACACTGAACCAAAAAGCATATGCCATGAGTCAAATTATCATCATTACAGATTAACTGTTTTCATATTTTTGCTTTCTTTTGTCAAATCCAAACAAGTCATCTTAGGATAAACAGCTTTTGTTTTGGGGGAGTTCTACATTATATTATGTATAATAAGACATAAAGCAGATCAAAAAACACATTGCATCCTGGTGCTGCAATGTGCTAGACTTTTTTTGCTAGTCAGCTGGAATAGAGAAGAGTCATCTTCTTGTACAACATGACCCTCCTTGCTCTAGTTGACAATTTGGCACCATAGCTCCCTTCCAGAGGAAGAATATTACCAAACCACATTTGCTTGCAGTATAAATGCAACCCCACTCAGTTCTGAAAAAACGCCAAAAGGAAAACTGAGCATGGGTTACAATTTCTGCAGCACAGAAAAATCCCATAAAATAAATGATTGAGTAAAAGCCATTTAGGGCAAATGAATTATTTCCTTGCATGTTCCCATGTATTTTGGCAGAGGAAAACCTCCAGAACTGGGGCTATGTATTTAATGCAAATCCTTTCACTTAAGAAACTATATTTACCCTCCAATTTATATGAAGACTGAATCTAATTACAATATTTGCTCGTAAGATTACAACAGCTGCTTCTTGTCAAGAATGCTACAACGCATGATTGCTACAGAGGACACATTAGACTGCTAACAAGACCTTAATTCAGAGATTTCATCTGTGAAGTTTCCACTGTAGAATTATAATTCATAACTTGAAAAACATCATTAATGACATCAAGTAATACAAACAGAAAAATTTATATTGAGATAACAACCAAATTATCATTTCAGCCTATAGCATAATGTATTTGTAAGTAAAACAGCATTACTCCATCCTGCTAACACTAGCCAGGAGAAATGCTCACTTAATGGTGAATATAGGGTATCCAGCACCAACTTGTTGGTTTTAATGGATGCTGTAAATTCTCAGCACTTTGAACACAGCTTTAGCTCTGTGTTATAACCTTGGCACTGTGAGAATGCTTAAATGTTCTCTTCTATTACTGTAAACAGAAGGATTTCCTGAGGAGTTCAGGTTGATGGGCAGTCTGTTTCAAACGTGTCCTGCCTAAATTATAGATGCAGAAGCCACAATTAATCAGCTTCTATAGTTCTCATTAAAAAGTAACTATACTGCAAGGTAAAAATAAATTTGTAGACAGCTACCTACTGCATTTGCCTTACGTTTTATTTCAGATGCAAAAAAAGGGCACCATTTTTAAAGAGAGCCTCTGTGAGGAAATGTTCCTTAGAACAAGAAACTGAAACAGAAATGAAAATGTAGGCAGCTCCCCAATTGCAGTCTCATTTCATTTCCTCTCCAACTGCTATGGATAATGTATTATTGTGTTTTGTTTGTTTTCTTTATATCTCAGATTAAACACAGTTCCAGATTCATAAACAGAATTCACAGATCATTTGAGGCTGAATCTGTAATATGTCTCAACATCCTTAGCTTCCTTCTTCCTCTGGGTTCTGTAAAGCTTTTCATTTTGCAACTATTGTTCTTTACATTGTATTCCAGCCCAAGCATTTTTTTTTCCCCAGTTGATTATCTTACTGCTTTTGCCATGACCACAAATACTGATATGCTGGCTCATAAACCCCAAGTCTTTCAAGAGACTGGACAGCTAATATCTGACAGCAAAGTTCACTTTCCTCCATAGCAGCTACTATGTTCTAACCCTAAACCCTAAGGGGTTACAGCTACAACTGCCAATTTATGACAATCATCCTATGTGAATTTTCAACAAGCGAGTAAGAGTCAGCTGTCTTCCTTCTCTTAAAAAAAAATAAAATCTAAAATTACATCTTAAAATGTGAACAGACCTTTATAATACAAGAGTCCAAAGCATTATTTTTTTCCTGTTCCCGGTAATACTTGGCATAAATATGTGAGTTTTAAGCAGACAATCTTGATCAAAACCTATTAAAATTGCTTGCTGCACCTCTCAGTTGTCTGGAGAGGAATATTTTTGGCTGTTGTTTCCTTACTCATGTGTTACCTCAAAAAGTACCTATATAGGCTTTTAGAATGTTCAAAAACTGGTACAAACTTACAGATTATCATAAAACTTTTTGCCATTATCAAGTTTAATAATGAAACCACCTTTGATTCATTGTTACTTTCCTGGGCTTTAAAAAACAACACTTCCCATCTCCCTCTAAGAGTTGTAAAAGAAAGCAAGCATCTTTGTATTTAATTTGGAGGTAAAACCCCAGAGGAAGTAGTTTGTGTCAGATTGCCCAAAGGCCAGCAACAGAGACAGGAATAGCACCCAGGCTCCTGGGCTTTGGGACAGCAACTGAACCAGCACACCATGCTTAGAGAGCTCCAGTCATGCATCTTGGCAGCAAAATTCACATTTGTCAGAGAAGTTCCGTCTCAATCCAGGGGACAATGCACAGATCTTAAATATAAATGAGCACCCATAATGCCTCATAGGGTTAGTACCTCTTCCACAGAGAAGCAAAGATGAAATAGTATTTTAATAAAACAGGATTATTTTGGTATTGTAAGTCCAGAACAAATTAGCATTTTGCTTGACCTAACACCACTGCCACTTTGTAAAATGCTAACCACATATCAGAACATTTGCTTCATTATCATTGATTTTATTTCCTTTCATTCCTAACTTAATTTTGATGACTGCTTCATAATAGCTAGCTAAGGAAAGAAACATCTCTGTTTGTCAGGCAAACCCTTATGTGGCTTTTTGCTCCATCGTTATGAAATTAAAGCTGGGAGTGAATGCTATGGGCAAACTTGGAAAATGTGTTTATTTCCCCCGGGGAAAATATGTCAGCAGAAAAGTGAACAACTATATGCACACATATTAGAAAGCATTAATATGGCTTGCAATTCTAAAGCTGTTTAAAAACTGCCTTCGGTGTTTACGGACTACTTGCATCTGAACATATATCAATCTGGATATACACTTATTTTTCTCTTTCCTAATGATAACAATAAAACTAGATGTATGAAGGAAATCTATTTTTATAAACAGATTACAAGGCTGTCCACTGCATTTCTATACAATTTAAAAGGAAATTGCTGTATGAAAAATAGATGATTCAATTATTTCCTGAATTTCAAAATCCTACATAGGTCACAACAGGGGATTTTTCTCTGGCAAAGCTGTCATCCATTGGGTCTCAACACTGCAGGAGGAAGAACAGGATGACTGAGGCTGTGGTTTAATCAACTCCTAAATCTGTTCACTTGACAAATCCAGGAAACAAGCTGGTAATAACTCAGCTGTTACGGGTCACTCTTCATTTTCCAGTAGGTGAAAGGAGCAGCTGAAGAGAAAAGCACGAAGAGACCCCACCAAAAACCAGTGAACAACAGTGGCAGAGGAGAGAAGGCAGTACTGTTTTCATCTTGTGCAAAAGACCAGTCCTTTCTTCCTCAGCACAGCAGCCTCCTGCTCCAAAGCGGGGCATAAAGGGAGCCCTTGGGCACGGAGGGCACTGCAAGCATATTGCCTGCTCTCCAGAGCATCCACCTGCCACCAGGTGCTGTGGGGAGTGGAAAACGGACACAAGGATGTTAAAAGGGCTTGAGATTTTAACAGCACTCCTGTGCTGGTTTGAGCTGGAGTAGAGTTAACTTTCTTCACAGAGGCTAGTATGAGGCTATGTTTGGGTTTTGTGCAGAACACAGAGTTGATAATGCAGAGATGTTTTTGTTATTGCTGAGCAGAGCTTACACAGAGTCAAGGCCTTTGCTGCTTTCCGTACTGCCACGCTGGCAAGGAAGTTGGGGATGCATGGGAGACTGGGAGGAGACACAGCTGGGACAGGTGACCCAAACTGACCAAAGGGATATTCCATACCATATGACATCATGCTCAGTATATAAGGTGGGAGGAAGAAGGAGGAAGGGGGAACATCTGGAGTCATGGCGTTTGTCTTCCCAAGGAACCGTTACGCGTGATGGGCCCTGCTCTCCTGGAGATGGCTGAACACCTCCTGTCTTCGGGAAGCAGTGAATTAATTCCTTGCTTTGCTTTGCTTGTGTGTGCAGCTTTTGCTTTCTCTATTAAACTCAGAGAGCAATGTGGTGGTGAGGGGAGGGTGTTTTTATAGCTTCTGCGTACTGCTGACAACGACCCAAGATGTGCCACTTCATGCCAACAACCTTTATGAAGTCAAAGTAGAGCTTGTTTTTATGCTAATTGAACAGCATGTGTAAGATAAAACAGTTGTCCAGGTGTTTTACTGCTACAGCAGAGCGGTGGACTCTATAAGCATGAAGGGAGAATGAAAACCTGCTGTTTGGCAGGAACAGTCTGCTCAGCAAGCCTGGGAGTCACAAGGGACAGGACATGAGCATTTATATAACAGCACAGACGCCACCTTCCCTGGGTTTGAAGCATCTCAGTCGTTCCAGGCTTTAGTTAAATACAGATAATTACATCAGGCCTTGTGACACAGCAAGGTAAATCATCAGGCAGGAGCCAGGACACAAGTTAATAAAAGTCAAGTGGCCATAAATTTACAGAGAATGAATTTCACAGAAATCTTTACATTCCCGACAGTTGCACACGCAGTCATAATTCCACCTGCTAGTCTGCTCCCAGGCATCCCAGATTCTGGGCTTGCCTCACTGCAAGCACCTATAGATATAAATATATAGACAGATCTATGTGACGTGCACTAGAGTTAACCCTACCAAAATGCCCAGAACTAACTGCAATTAGCTTCTAATGGAAGACAATCCTTGATGTGGACTGTCAAGCTGATATTAGCCACTGATGATTAGAGACATTTCCTGTGGTAACTTCCAGGCAAGCATAAAAATACATTAATTAAACATTATCATCACATATAACGAATAACACGAGATGGTAAAACCTTGCTCAAACAGAAAATACCTCAGAATACAAAAATACACAGATTTTTTTTCACACTCATAACATTAGTCCTAATGTTACAAAAGATTTTTGGTACAGCAGCTGTGCTTTTCCACATGACAGGTTCACTGTTACTAATATTGTATCTCTTCTGAACTTACTGAAAAAACAACAAACTTACAAAAACACCTCAACATTTTCTGAATCAACAACACTCTAAAATGTGTTTACAACTAAGCGCACCTTCATGAGTTATGTTTAAGGCAGCATTTATGTGAAAATGAAAATAATCCTAGTTGCTGTCAGCATCATTTTCTTCCAAACCGATGACTAAGACATTTTGTGTGCTGAAGGCATTTGCAGCCAGTGTAGTTCACAGATATAAGGCCCACTCCACTTTCCCCGCAGGCAGGAAGAATCTTCTCATTGATTTTAATGGGTCTTGAATTTAGTCCACAGAGAGACACAAAATAAGGCTTTTTTAGCACTATTAGTGATAGCATCTGCCGCTATATTTCCTATGAAAAGAAAGGCTATGAAATACCTCTGAGATATCTGAAACAAGATGTTAATATGTAAGCTTTCAGTCTCTACTAGAATATTGCTTGCAATCACAAAGTCAAACCCAGAAGCATATGCAAGCTGGAATTTAATGCCACTGTATTGAAGGTATTGAAGGTATTGAAGACAGTTAACACTAGATGTCAAAGTAAGCATGTACCCCTTAAAACTCTTATTACATATACAAATACTCAAAGTCAGATGCTGCAATATAAAAGTGTGCCTGAAATGTATTTAATGTCAGGAAGGATAAACTAAAATGCAAGAACGCTGTTTCTTTTCTCAGACATGAGCTATGTTTATTGTATCACCAGAAGGGGGGATAAAAGTGATGTACTATTAAATCAAAACAAAAAATACCAATGATATGGCACTGATAGTCTAATCACAGTCCACAAAGGCAAAGGCTGAGCTCAGATTAAGCATCTACCATTTATTTGTCAGAGTTTTACTCCACTAATTATTAACAGAATTTGTTCTAACCTACAGGCATGACATGACTCTCTGAATATCACATTTACCCCAATGTCTGGTTATAAAGCCTATCAAAACACGTCTCTTTCATGTCTGACTTTTCACAAATTGCATTTGTTTCAGGATTAAAGCAGGGAATTATTCTGTCTTTGGATAAAAGGGTTTATTTGACACTTGTCTTCGCTCAGCATAATGCTCCACAACATTTAGGCAGTAATGACTTGCATTTGTACAGTCTGTTCAACACCTATTAAGCTGCAATTGAGCCAATTTTAACTCAAGTTGTGGAATACACAACAGCACTCAACTGTACAGCACATCAGTACACGCTCTCTAAATTGCAAAATGAACAGCATACTGCCTGTGACAGATATGAGTGAACATAACAAAAACTCGATGGATGTGAATTTTGTCATATTGTTCTACATTTTGGTGTTTTCTCAGTTTCCAGAGCCACAGCTCAACCGTAACAGAATAAAGGACAACCATGGAAACAGAGACGTTTTACCTTCCAGAAAGGTACAAACGGACAAGATATCAGTCTGTTTCATAGAATCACATAATAGTTTGATTTGGAAGAAACCTTTGAAGATCACCTAGCCCAACTCTGCCCCAGCCTCTCCCCTGCTCCCCCACAACAAGCTTCTCTAACTTCTATAATTAGGATAAAGACACAGTGGGGGGGTTCCCATTAAACAGTAACTACTACAGGATGATACAGGGAAGTCTAAGAAACTCCTGCAGCTATGAGTAATTCACCATGGAGTGAAGCTGCAGCTTGCCTAGCAGCATCTGTCTTCCCCTGTAGCTTCTTACCTCCCCTCTCTACTCCCAGCAGTATTCAAACTTAGCCTTAATTTATATTAATCCAAAAGGGAAGTACAGTAAATAAGCTTTGCCAAGGGAGGAGAAGGTTGTCAAGCTGCCTCATAAGGGATCATTATCTCAAGGAGATGAGAGTATCCACCTTACCATTACATTATTGAGCAAGTTTTATTTGCAAGCAAGTGCACTCTGGGCAATCACCTTTGGCATTTCCATTGCTGTAGCAAATCCCTTTGTCATTTTCCACACACTTACTTTCATATTCCTGTCCCTGAGTTTTGCTCTAAATTGAGACAAATATGTGTATCACTTTTAATTTAACCTGATCTGTTCTATGACAAACACAATTCTCTTTTTGTTGCACATGTATGCATTGCATGTGTTTTTGCTGGTTCCAATGCACTGTCATAACTAGGGATGCAAGACATATAGCCAGGAAAAAATGGCCAACAGGGAGATTTTGAATGGGTAAGATAGTTTGTCTCTAGTTGGCTTTCAGTAGCTACCAGATGCCATTGCAATGATGTTAAGCTTCTCTCATCTCTAAAGTGAAGCTGCTTTGGGTTTCACTGCCAGGAGCCATCACTACATGCAAAGGGCAGTATTTTTGAAATAAGGATCTTTACATTGTTTGACAGGAAGTTCTGCAAAGAGCACAGCAGAAAGACAAAACTTTGGCTGCCATGATCTCAGCAAACAGTGAAAAGGATGCATTACATTATCAGCAATGGTATTCTGAGTGCTTAATACTTTAAGCCATGCATAAAATTGTGGAACTGTGATGAGGAACTGGAAACATAATTAACCTTAAGAAAAATAAAAATTAGGGCAACAATGCAGTAATCTGCTCATTCATTTCCATAGCTGCTGCACTAAATAAATATTTACATTAAGACATTCCTGTGTATTCCTACACAAACTTTTCTACAAATGGTTCTTAGATTTCAAATGATAGAACTATTTGGGTAAAAAAATAGCTGGATGGCCAGGCCCAGGGAGTGGTGGTGAATGGTAGGGCTCAGTATTGGGACCAGTAGTGTTCAATATCTTTATCAATTACCTGATGAGGCAATCAAGTGGACCCTCAGCAAGTTGGCAGACAACACCAAGTTGGGTGAGAGTGTTGATCTGCTGGAGGGCAGGAAGGATCTACAAAGTGATCTGGATAGGCTGAATCACTGGGACGAGGCCAATGCTATGAGATTCAACATGACCAAGTGGCAAGTCCTGCACTTGGGTCACAACAACCCCATCCATTGCTTCAGGCTGGGGGAAGAGTGGCTGGAAAGATGCACATTGGAAAAGGATCTGGGGGGGTTGGTTGACAGCAGCTGAACATGAGTCAGCAGTGTGCCCAGGTGGCCAAGTAGGACACTAGCATCCTGGCCTGTATCAGCAATATTGTGGCCAGTAGGACTAGGGCACTGAAAGTCCCCCAGTACTTGGCACTGGTGAGGCCACACCTCAAGTACTGTGTCCAGTTCTGGGCCACTCACTTCAAGAAAGACTTTGTGGTGCTGAAGCATGTCCAGAGAAGGGCAATGAAGCTGGTGAAGGGTGTAGAGAGTAAGTCATATGAGGAGCAGCTGAAAGAGTTGAGGTTGTTTAGCCTGGAGAAGAGGATGCTCAGTGGAGACCTTATTGCTCCCTACAATTACCTGAAAGGAGGTTGTGTCAAGGTGGGAGTTGGTCTCTTCTCCCAGGTAACAGGAGAAGAGGACATGGTCTCAAGCTGTGCCACAGAAAGTTTAGCTTGGATATTAGGAAAAATTTATTCACAGAAAGGGCTGTGAAGCATTGAAACAGGCTGACCAAGGCAGTGGCAGAGTCACTATCCCTGGAGATATTTAAAAGATGTGTAAGATGTGACATCTTTTCCAGCCTAAATGATTATATGATTTCTAATTTTATAAATCGGTTTTGTGTTTGGATAGAATGTTTTTATTTAGAATTGCTTCTTATTGGGTTATTAAATACATTTCTCACTCTCAGGTGATTTTCTGTGCAGTTATAGAAGAGCTACTGGCTAAAAGCCCCTGCCTTTTAGTTTCTGTGGTTGCCAAGGCCAGATCCAATGCCCAGGCAAAGAAAATATGTTTCCCCACTGTTTCCAATGTTTTCCAACAGTTACTGTTTTTTCGTTTGGGCTGCAATCCCTTCTTTAGAGAGTACAAATCTCATTCAGATCAGAGTGGCAGTACATAAACTGGAGAATGAATCTTCCCAGACTTTAAGCCCAGCACTTAAATACATGATATAGCTTTGGAAATATGTTTCCTCTGCTAGCACTTACTCCTTAGGAGTCATTCTGTCAAACAGCAGAGACAGGAATACTTATTGGATACAACAAGGAAGTAAGACCAGTCATCCCATGAGTTAACCACATGCTCAAGGTGGCTGGTAGCCACCCCTTTTCCCCTGCACAAGTGAACACTGAAGCAGGTGGAAAAGAACACTTTTAAGATGCACAAGTAAATGGTTAATACACCAAATAATAGGGGGAAAATAGATGAAAGGCAGAAGATGGAGAAGCAGTAAAGACAAAAATAAAAAATCAGCGAGGGATCACTGAGATGAATGCAAGCATATGGGAACACTCCAGAACAAACAGCATGTTAAAAATTGCATACATCATCAGCATACTTTCCCAATAAGATAGTATCAGCTTCAATTCTTGAACCGCAGATTTTCCTGAAAGACATCGTAAGACACCTGTTAGAGGCTCGTTTTCTTTTAAAAATATACATGCCCTGAAATTAACTTCAGGAGAAATTCAAAATATCACATGATTCATCATAATTTCTTCTACATCCCAATGCCTCTTTTGCCACTCCTACCTCATTTTAGAAATGAAGGACAAATCTCTAAAACTGGGCATCTATGGGTTGTCATTTCAGCAGCTGAGAGCATATGGACACGCTTCAAAATATCAAAAGATATTCCCAATATCTATCAACTTATCTGATCTTCCAGGAATCATCATCTATGTAATTTTTGTTTCTAGAGCAAAATCCTTTGAAGTCTTGGGCACCTATCCTCATCACAGAGTAAGCTTTACAAGTCAAGTTAATCAATTGTAAATAACAAAGTATTCTCAGTGAAGAAAACGGGTCAATATTTAACAGTTGCCAGAAGCACTGCTTTGATTTACAAGTGTATTGCACACTAACTTGGTGTTGGTTTCCTCAATTTTGAAAAGAGCGTGATAGGAAGTATTTGGCAAATCATAAGTTTCAGGCAGAGATATCCTGAGTGCCCTGACCAATGTCCATGAGCTTACCACTCTTAAAGAAAAGGAGGTAACCTGGTATTCTGATCAGCCTGAAGCAGTTTTATTACAGGGAAGACTTAAAAACAAAGTACCAGCTTAGGAGATTGACTGGAGCATTGGCATTGAGGAAAAGAGGAAAATCACACAGCAGAAAGCATGCCTCCCTCTGCCAGGCTCCCCACACAGAGCTGAGCAGGATGTGGCAGTGCTGCCCTGATAGTTGATGGTAGGACTCAGAACAGCCCTGACTCACAACCAGCAGGCAACACAGGTGGGGGAAAGTCTGCTTTCAATATATTGCCAGAGACTACCAGGTTCCTTAGCCATACAAATGGAATTCCAAAGAGGCTTCTGGGGGATAGTTCTTCAATTATAGAAAAAAAATACATACATTAATATTATCCCCCCCTTTTTTTTCTTCAACAAATTCAAATTATATCATTGTATCAGAGACTGTTGCCTGTAAAAATTAAAATCAAGCAGCATAAGGTTCCCATTCCCATTTGGCCACTGTATTTTTACTCCCCCAACAATGTAACATGGGCAAGAAAGCTCTCTGCCCTAAACCAAATAGATTGACTAAATCATCACACTGTTGCTGTCAGCATCTCTCAGCCGCCTACTCTGTTTCTTCTCTGCACACCATAGAAAGTAGCCATGACATCCAGGCATAACAAAGATGGTTTGAAAACAGGGAGTTGAATTGTAGGCCCTGATGCCATCAGTTTACTAGAGAACTCTGACACATCAACCAGCAGCTACTCAAATGGCTCACTACTTCTGCAGACAGGCTAAAATTAGATCTGAACACTAGGTCATAAAGCATAATTTGAAAGTGTATGTATCATCTCTAAAGCCACAGACAATGTATCTGGCTTCTGTATATTCAACAGTATAATTAATTATATATCATACAAAATAAAAGTAAGCCAAGAAGAGTAAAATTAAAAGCAAACACTTCAGAAAGTCGTCTTTTTTTTTACATCTCACTTAGTAAGTTATAATTTTTCAATAGTTCATCCTTGGCTTCAATACCACAGGAGTATTAGTCACAAGAGTAGTGACCCCCAAAAATATTCTATTACAGTGGCCTTGAAATCTTCATGATTATTAGCAGCTAGGTGCTTTAAAACACAGTTCTTGCTCACTTTGGAGGAGGGAATGGCTATTGTGATTTTCTTCAACCATGCAAAAATATGTATGAATCTCTTAGATAAAAATATGCTAATTACAGCTTTTTGTAAGCCATCAGATGGCAAACAAAATTATACAACTTAGTTTCTCTTAGCTGTCCCCAAGAATAAATATTTTTAAGAAGTTGGTCTTTCAGAATTAGAGTTTAAATTTCCCCAGATTCTCTGTTCCTCTGGTGAGTCATTTCTCAGGAAGCTTTCTATGGAATTGAAAACATTTACCACTAAGTCTGATGCCATTGTTCTGACCTATGTTTTTGTCTCAGCTGACCACAGACTCTGAGCAATAAATAACCTTTGCTTAAGGCAACCTCACTTAAAAACTTCCAGAGGACCCACATTTCAGCAAGACTCAGGATGCAATATGAAGTTCCTCTTTAGTTCAAATTAGTCAATAAAACATTATCATTTGTTTGTTTATGAGACCTTGCTTCTATTTCTCTTGCTACAAGTGTTTCCAGAATGCAAGTGTTTAACTTCCAAGTCTACGTTAAGAAAATTCTTCCTTGGGTAAAAAGTTAGAGATATATAAAAATGGCCACTATTATTTAAGACCGCTGACTCAAATGAGACCCTTACAGGTCCAGATAACAGAAAACTGATAAAAGCCAAATGCTGCATAGCTCTTTCTGGCAATTTCATGAGGAAAGCTCTCAAAATTATTAAAGATCATGTTTCTGAGACAATATAAGAAGCATCTCTAATTACAGAATCATAGAATGGCCTGGGTTGGAAGGGGTCATACTTTAAAAATCATCTAGTTCCAAAGCCCCCAAGGTCTAAAAAGGTGTTAACAGAGAGCAGTTAGCCCTGGGAGCAGCAGGCCAGAGGTGCTGCACTTTCATCAGGGACACAACTGAGGACTCTGCTGCAGTCACAAGGAGTGAGCTGCTATTGCTTCACTGTAAACAAATCCCCATTTTCAAAGATTCAACTCTACACAGTCCATGCTGAAAAAGAAAATACCTCAAGAAATCCTACATTGCTCTGTAGTGTCAGTAAATGCACTCTGGAAGACACGTGAGCTGGTGACTATTCTTTCTCAGTGTCTGTGAGGCCTCCCCTGGAGTCCACCCTTTATGCAAAGAAGTAGGAAAGAGGGGAATGGAACGAACCAACGCTGACATGTAGCTTTGAATGAAGTGCTCTTTCATCATCTAGCCATAAATGAGAGTTGAAGGACTCAGTCTGATGATCTACAAGAGAGACAGCTAAAGAGGGACGTGATGCCTGTTTTCAAAAGGCATCTAGGAGGCAACCCATTGTGCCCCATGTTCACAGGGGGATGGGAGCAAAGGGGTATGATCCAGACATACAAGTCTACATAGCTCCAGGAGAAGTGGAGCAGGCTGCCAGCTGAGGTGTGAAGCCTTCCTCACTAGGATTATCAGGAAAAGGCTGGGCAAGTGCCCTTCAGTCAGCATCTATGTGCCACATCTCTGGGCACAGAAATAGCCTCTCTAAAGCCTCTTTCTGTAGCAGAGACTTCCCATGTTTTCCATGACTCTCCCTTACAGTTTCAGAAGGTAAGATCCTTATGCCCCAATTCTGAGATGTGTGTTTGATTTTAAGCAGTTGCATAAGTAATGGATATATTTAAATTTATATATATTGAAATAACTTGCCAATGGCTGTACAGTTATGGCTGAATCTTAATAAAAAGCTCCCTTATGTAATCTACAACTGTGTTTGCTTGTTAACTAAGGAAAAACACTTTGCAGAAATATGGAATAAAAAACACACCCTGCAAATTCAAAATAATTTCCTTGAAACAAGTCATTTATAGCTAGGACTTTTAAAACAGCCTGTATATCACACACTGCATCTGGATTTTTCATGTTGAAATATAAATTTATCTTTTTTTTTAATATCCTGAAATGCTGTTTTCTAGGATAGAAGAGACCATCAAGCTTCATTCTTGTTAATGCCGTCAGATCTTATCTTGAATTCGCTGTGCTGTTAGGATCAATATTTCTTTGCTCAGCACATATCTAACGAAGCAGCTGAACTGATGCAGAATCTTTGAAGTGTGTCACCCCCTTCACCCTCTCCAAAAGCAAAGGCAGGAGCGTGGTTAGATGTTTACTTTTATTGCCACGTTCTCTGAGTAACATTTTATCCCTCTGAAGATGCATCTTATAGTCTTTTAATTAAAATTTATTGTTGCAATTTACACAATGTATTATCGTCACCCACACTGCCACCCTTCTGTTACAATTTTTAAGTGCTCTTTGAAATCTATCTGACCTACATCACATCTAAATTTTTCCACTGGCCAATGTGTAGGTGTTTATAACAGATATTAAACTCAGCAAGTGTTTGAGCATTGTAATTTCATCACATTAAAAGGGTAAAACTGCAATAGTATATCTGATGAAAATACAGGCTTCATATATTCTGAATGTAGTAAATCCTGCTCCCATGCAGGAGTGGGAAAAGGGTTTGGTTTACAGTGGATAACAAAAACAGGCATGACTAGAAATGTAATACTCGCTCTTGGTGCCAAAATGGAACTGGACACCCATTATGCTAGATGCTTTACAAACACATAATAAAATGATGGTCCCTGTCCAAAGACCTTTCATTATAACTGTAGAAACAGAGACTGCAAATGAATCTACTAAACAGATGGCACAATAAGAGCATCGGGTGACAGGTAAATCTATAGTGCTATGAAATACTGTGTGTAGTCTTTAAGCAGAAGTGTGCAAACAGGCTCCTTACCTGCAGTGCATGCTGTGAGGACAAATCACAGCCTGCCCCTGCTGCACCCAACAGAAGGAGGCAACACATCTGCCATGCACCCCACAGGCTTCCAGCCTACCTGAAACAGGGATGGGTAAACACAAAATAGGGGTCCAGGCAGATTTGCATAAGCAAAATGCTGCAAGCACAAGAACAGAATTCAGCAAGTAATAAATTTTATTTTACCTGTCCATCACATCTGCAGGTGAATTACATACAGGGACACCTTGCTTTTGGTGTGGGCATGGTATTTGATATTTAGACCCAACTCCCTCTCCTTTGCCCCGTTTTCCACAAATTTTTTTCCATCAAAAAATGAGTCTTCACTAGCAAACAAATAGAAGAAACACTGACCTTTCAATCAAAGAAATATACAGCCTAAAAAAGAACTGAGCTCTAGTCACATGCCCACTGAAGAACAGGACTGTTGGTTACTGAAATTCCAGTGGATTCATTTCCTGGAAAAACAACTGCTTTCCTCTATGTCTTGGATCAGTGTTTTTTGACTTTTTGGATGTTTGTGCCATGCATTTCCACAAGACGTTGCAATGTACTTCTTCTCTGGCACACTTATGTGCCTGCACAGAGGCATACATGAATACAAATGAGTTTACATTCTATTTCCATTAGTAAGATTTAAATGTGACCATGTAAAAATCTGCACTGCAACTAACATGAATTTGTTTAATTATAGAGTTCTCAGAGCATACTTTCATTGTGTTTACAGTCCTGCATACTGAATGTCTTTGTGTACTGGTGTAGAAGGCATGAACTTTAACAACTATTTCTTTATTAATGCCACTCAACAGTTCGATAGGGAGGAGAGATGATCTTACCTAGTTGTGATGTATTGCCTTCCCAGTCTGATGAAAGAGAAATCTATAAAATAATACTTGGGATCAAACTTTCAACTGGGCCTCAGGGAGAATGAGAACATCCTCACCTCCTCTTCCTCCTTCTTCTTTCCCAAGCCCACAGAAGCAAGCTCTTGTCTTACAAGCAACACGCACACACCTCCTACACCTTGCATCCAAACACTTTCCCCTTTATACAGTTTAACAACATTTCTGTCTGACCACCTCTGTGGTCAGCTAAAGGAAGTTTTGCCACACAAGTGAACTAACTGTGGGTTTCACTGTATCATCTAATTACAGCATTAATTTATTCATTCTGAACTTCCATGCCTGAAGGCTAATTCAGATCAACACAGAAATGTACCTGAGCTCTTAAACAACAGATCTCCACCCATAATAAAAATTGCCATCGTAATTACAGTCACTCTGTTGGCAGTTGAAAATCAGAGCCATAAGAATTGGCAAAGCTGATCATGTCGGCTAGTGTATCCCTCTGCAAATCCAGGATTGTTCACATTTCTTTCACACAGCTTGACAAGACTTGTTAAAAATGTCCAAAGCAATTAAGTTTCAGCATCGTCCTTTGGGAGATAATTCCAGATTGTAACAGATTTCACTGTCTCAATGAGTTCCCTGATATCCAATCTAAACTTTGCTTAATAATTTCCTCTCATTTTCTCCTTCTTCAATCCCTTCCTCTTCTTCCAGAACTACATCCTTCAGGTATATAAAAGCATTATCAACTATTCTTTCCTAATTTGACTGCCACGTTTTCACTCCTCTTGGTGACAGAATATAACAAAGAATGAATTTAGTTTAATTTTAAATCCCCACACTACCCTTGCTGAAGGCACATTAGCACATTGTACCAGAACAATTTGTACTGTTGTTGTTTACTTATGTGGTTAGTTCTAGAGCCAACGTGAACATAGCAATTTACCTGGTCACTTATAAAGAAATTACTTCAAATGAAAGAAATATTTACCGTCAAATACTTTTATGAAACCGCATAAATCTGATCGTAGTGGGGCAGGACCGAAAACTTCATCTTTTTGCAAAGAATATAGAAATTACAGTGGAGAGGAAGGCAAAACCATATATTTGCAGAGCAATAGCAGGGTTGAAGATAACTAACTTTCAGACTTACTTCATTTGCCCTGCATACATTAGATACTTTCATTCAGTGTTTGCTTAATGTATACAAATATGTAACACAACACATTAGATACTTTCATTCAGTGTTTGCATAATATATACAAATATGTAACACAATAGACAATAGCTCTTCATCATTTTCAGTATTGAATATAACAAACATCTAGCTAAAAAGTCTTCCTAAAGTTTTCTGTGTTTGATGGAAGCTCAATTTGATGCATGCAATGTTAATTTATTTCCTGCCCCCCCCAAAATACAAATGGAAATGGCAGAAGAGGGCATTTACATTCTAAATTCAACCAACAGCTGAAGTTCAGCTACGTGCAAAGAAAATAAGCTCTTGAGGATGCCCTTACTTACAGAAGTGAACCCATTAGTGGGTCTTGAAAGTGCCTGCTAGAAGACCTGATCATTTCAGCTTGCTCAGCTATCATTCATCAGCCATTTGATAGCAGGTGCAAATTCAAACTCCCCAAATCAGATAACAATCATGCCTGAGAGTTTAGGACATAATCAATAAAAGTAGATAACAAACAGGCACAGGATCTCAAGAACTCTGTTTGTGATTAAAATGATGCAAGCTCTTGTACACAGCAACAAAAATGGCTCTCTATGTTGGAAAAAGCATGCAATCTGCCTGCCTTACTGTCAAATGGTGAAATAATGACACTTTGCCAGTACAAAGCAGACAGAGATTAAGGGCAAAGAAGATTCCTGTGTCATAATACTGGGTGTTCCCATCAGTTTAAGAAATACTTTTAGCCAATCAGGGCACCTTTGACTGCAGTCAGAGACCTCAGTAAGTTATCAGCAAATCCTTTGTCCAAGAGAGAGCAAATTCCTTAATACATTTGGATATTATGTATCAGCAAATCCTTTGTCCAAGAGAGAACGAATTCCTTAATACATTTGGGTATTATACATTAGTACAAGTTACAAGACAATCTCGGTATTCTTTCTTCCCAGTCATAGCACAAACATAGTCAGGCATGATCCAGCTTTTAAAATGTAAACCAAAAAAAAGAAGCAGCAGTGACAACACTAGGAAATTGAATTTTGTTGTGTCCTGCGACATGGTATGAATAAAGCTTGATTCTCAGAAATGCTGTGATAATTTTCAGTTCAGAAAACAACCTAATTAAGAATTTAAAGTCTCCATAATAAAAATCCCACTCCTTTTTTACTCTTGTTCATCAGCCCCACTGATGTTGGCAGGAGGCATTTTCTGGCACTGAGAGTATCATATCTCAAGTCTGTTGTGCTAAAGTAGTGCAGCTTGTGCTATCACATGTGCATAACTGTAATCTGCTCTGGGAGAAAATGTATTCTTGTCCTCCTTTCTCCACACAAAGTAATAAATGAGCCTTCACTGCCTAACAGCATACAGCCTACTGTAAAACCACTGTCCCCTCCATTATAGCACAGTAAACATGATTTTTGCCATAAAAATAAAAAGCCATGGGTTTTACATTGATTTGACAGTGCGTGGTCTCTGCGGTTGCCTGGGATTGCCTTGGCCTCAGCTGGCTTCAGCATGTTTTAGCAGCTGTTTAGTGGGGTGAGCTAGAATTCCCTAGTCTGTTTTCTCTTAAATTCTGTAAATATAATAATAGTAATAAGAACAATAAGAACAATAATAATAATGATAATAAAATCATATGTTGCAAAGTTCTGACAATCCCAGGTAGTCCCTGCATAAAACCAATAGCCCTTTATGTTAGTTGCTGGGAGTGCAACTTCCAAACTTGAGCAGGAAACCAGGGAGCAAACTACGATGAAAAACACATAAAAATAAACCCAGACTTCAGATGCAGCTTCATTCCATTTCCACATGTCCTATCACTGGTCACCAGAGACGACCATATGTAACCCATCATTACTCTTTCTTTTGCCCTGTGAAAACTGAACTGTCTCACAAACCCTTTGTATCACATACATTTCAAATACTGTGAGAAGTTTCTTTATGATGAAATCAAGAACTACATAGGAAACCATTCCTCAAATCTGCCCTACTGTGTCATTCTACTGCAAGTCTTTTAGTGCATCATGTTTCTAAGTAATGAAATAATTACATTGTATGGCTATACCCATCAGATAGACCATTTAATTAGCAAGGAAAGAGTTGAAATTATACATGCAGGTTTTTCTAAATTAACATTTTAGAAATGATTAAACTTGACTACAGTGAGGTATATCTCCTTGTTAAAGCTGTAATACCTCAACAAAGTTTCTTGGCAAGCAGTCACTCCTCATGAATGTAGTATGATCTTAATCACAGCTAATGTATAAATTAAAAATGTCAAAATTAGGGCAGCAGGTTAAGTGAATACACTGGAAATAATGCCAATAAGAACAGCAGGAACTGCAAAATATGCTTCCTTATTATATTAGAGATTTTTCTACTCTCTCAGTTTTTGTCCTTTAATCCTCCTGAATCAACTTGCATTTTTTCAGCAGACATATGATAGGCACTGAAAGAAGAAAATTGAGCTGGCTTTCAGCTGTGTGTGTACAGGCAAGAAAGGGCATTGCGAACCTGGGAGTGCCTCGGAACCAAACCATCACTGAGCAGTTTGGCTTTGTGAAATGTTATCAACTTATAGAAAATCTAAGCCTGGCAGTCAGGACGCAGAAAGCAGTCAGGATATGCTATTCTCTCCCTGTTGAAAAGATGAAGGCCATACCTGGTAATGCATTTTCTTTTTCTTACAGCATTCCAGAAATTGAGAAATAAGTAAAATAAATCAAAGAGATGCTTTAGATCATCAGAATTGTTTCTAAACTAATCCTAAATTCATCTGCACATCAGGACTAGGCTTGACCCAGGCTAAATGGCAGTGAAGATTTGCTGAGTAGGACTGATTGCTGAGTGGAACTCTAGAGTCATGCAGGCTGTCCAGGACCAGATCACCTAGAGCAACCTCGTGCAAAACATGATTAACTTCCAAAAGTAAGAGCAGATCATTTGGGATCTTCTCCATTTGGTTTGGAAATTCTCCAAGGATGGAGATCCCACAATCTGTCTGGGTAAACCCTTCCAGTGCTGAACCACGCTCATGGTAAAATCTATTTTTCCTTTATCTGAAATAGGAATTGCCATTGTTTCAACTTGTGATGCCTCATTTTTTCATACTGCCCCTCTGAAAGAGATGCCTGGCTGCCTTCCCTCAAACCTCCCTTCGCATTTCTTCTTTTATAATGCCATCCCCTGACCATCTTCTGCATTCTCTTTGTAGTGGTTTCACATGGCCAGGTTTTGGCAGGGTTTGGGCAGGCTACAGGGGTGGCTTTTTTGAGAAGCTGCTAGAAGCTTCCCCATGTCTGGCAGAGCCAGTTCCAGTCAGCTCCAGGATGGATCTGCCACTGCATCAAGGCCTTCCCAATCAGCGGTGGCAGTAAGGCCTCTGTGATAGCATATTTTAAAAAAAAAGAAAAAAAGTTATTACACAGAAGTAATTTCAGCCAGAGAGGAGTGAGAATATATCAGACAAACAACTGTGCAGACACCAACTGAGGATCCCCTGCAGCCTGTGGTACAGACCATGGTGAAGCAGCTGTGCCCCTGCAATCCACAGAGGTTAACAGGATGCTGAGATCCACCTGTAGCCCATGGAGCAGGTGGATTCCTGAAGGCTGTGAACCCATGGAGAGCCCTTGCTGGAGCAGCTTCTGGCTGACCTGTGGAGAGAGGAGACCCATGCAAGAGCAGAGTTCCTGGTAGGACTTGTGATCCTGTGGGGGACCCGTGCTGGAGCAGGCTGTCCATGAAGGGCTGGAATGCACACTGTGGACAGTGACCCACACTGCACCACTGGGCAGGAGGACATAGAGTTGGGAAGGAGGGAGGGGTGGGGGAACATATTCTTAAGATCTGCTCTATTTTCTCATTATACTGCTCTGATCTTGTTAGTAATAAAATCACTTAATTTTGCCAAGTTGAGTCTGTTTTGCCTGTGACAATATTCAGTGAGTGATCTCTCCTAGTCCTTATCTCAACCCATGAACCTTTCATTATATTTTCTCTCCCCTGTGCATTTTGCAGAGGGTAGTGAGAGAATGGCTTTGGTGGGTGCCTGGCATGCAGCCAGGGTCAAACCACTAGACCCTTACATGCTATTCTTGCTCATCAACATCTCTCTCACACTGAAGGCATCATTAACGCAAAATAATTTTTAGCTCAAGCAAGCTGAAAACATGAGTTCAAGCAAATAGGCATCTATAAAACATAAACCAGACAGAGGGTTATAGAGATATAGGTATGCAAATAAAGCTTGGAAACTACTTGAAGATGGCTTGCAAATGGAGCAAGGTTTATGTCATCTCATACGGATCTAGATAACCCACAGTGCCAGATCAAAGATGTCATCCTACATTTGTGCAGGGTTTCCACGGGAAAGCATCTGACATGAAGGGGACATGTTCTCCTCTAGTGCCCAGATCCAGCTGTGTGCATTATACAGTTTCAGATGTTTTCCCAATTTCCTCTCCCTGCCTTTCATCACATTTACATGAAGCCATATAGGAATGCTGACAGTCCTGGCATGCCATCACTGCTTCCTATACCTTTCGTTGCACCAACGCAGTCATTAAGCTGCCTTAATACAGATGTGGTTCACTGCTATCTCAGGCATCCTGGTAGGCTATTTGCAAACTGCCAACCTGTTCTGAGTGAAATCCACTTCTCTAAAGCAGATTTATTTACATTATTCCATCCCTCTCATTCAATGTAACAGGAATTGCATGGTGAGGCAGAGAATTCATTTTCATATGTAATGGAGTATGGCAACATAAGCTGGATAAGAATCTGTCCCAAGCACACAAGACTTGCCTTAGTATTCAGAAGCTGTTGAAAGTAAAGAACTCAACTCTTGAATACCATCCAGTCTCCTTCAGCTCAGAGGAAAAGTGCTTATCAGCCAGGAACAAGATCCATAAACACCTTCATATTGGTTTTTTTTTAGTTCGGCTCAAAAGTGCTTATCAGCCAGGAACAAGATTCATAAACACCTTCATATTGTTTTTTTTTTTAAAAAGGGGAGTGGGGAAGCTGAGTAATTTTAATATAGTCTCCTTAAATAACATGCAGAAATACTTAAGCAGTGAATACAATTTCTACAATAGCAACCTGTTGTGAATGAGTGTTTTAAGGTCACTTTACTAAAATAATTTCAAAGTGCTTATCAGCCAGGAACAAGATTCATAAACACCTTCATATTGTTTTTTTTTTTAAAAAGGGGAGTGGGGAAGCTGAGTAATTTTAATATAGTCTCCTTAAATAACATGCAGAAATACTTAAGCAGTGAATACAATTTCTACAATAGCAACCTGTTGTGAATGAGTGTTTTAAGGTCACTTTACTAAAATAATTTCTATTGCAGAATTTTCAATATCTGCACACTAAGTTACTTGTAGTTTTGTTTCTCCAACCTCATAGGCATTAAGTAGCCAGCCATGAGGCTCCAAAACAGTTTGGAACACAGTACAGAGGAGAAAATAGTACTCAGTGACAATAGTCATGCCAGCTGAGCTGATGCCTGACCTGACAGCCTTAAAATGACCTTCTTTAAAGGAGATATTTCAAACAATGGCAGACAAATGGACTTTACTGGATTATTCACATTTTGAAGACATTCAGTGTCAGGGAAGGCAATGTGCTATGTGTGGTCAAATCATAAACAGGCGTAAGAAATAACACATTCAACTTCCCTTATCCTATTTTCTACTCGTCACAGTGTTTCTGCCTGTAAGAGTGGAATACAAACAGCTACACACCACTCCATGCACACAGACACTGTATTAAAAACTATGACAGTTGCAATTAATTGGTACTGGACTTTTCTTTAAACTCCTTGTGTAGCTCAGCTGCAATGCTATTCATAAGAGACTTGGAAGATTACCTTTCTTGGTATTTAGAAGCTGATGTGGACAGTTTTAAAGAAAAGGGGAGAGAAGAGGGATAATTAGAAGAAAATACCCTGTCCTTGAAGAAAAAAAAATTAAATTGATTTGCATGCAATCAGTAAACTACACCACTGGATACATCAGGAATATTCTCATATGACAAAAGCAAAAAGAAATGCAGAAAAGCCTGGGAAGCGTTAAGGCAACTAAATTGCTTCTAGTCCCCAGGTTGCATCATTCAAAATTAACCTGCATCATTTTATGTAATGACAGTTTGAAAAATAAAGAAATACCATAGCACTCCATGCAGAGAGCAGCAAGGATCCACACAAACTAAAGAACGTGTATGTCTGAAGATCCGCTTCAATATCTAATCACTAAAACATCCCCAATGTTCATTTTGAAGATCTTTCTCGGGTTTGATAGGCTTTATTATTTTCAGAAATTGCAAACCCTGGTTTCTTAAAAATCAAAATAGACATTGAAAGAGGGGTGCAGATATTGTGTCACAACATAAACTTGCCACCTACACTGAATTAAGCACAGAGAAGTGTGACACATTTATAATGACAAATTGTAGTCAGAGAAATTATCTTCTTTTAATGCTCCTCTCAAAATTCAGCCCATAAAATTTCTGATCAATTTTAATAAACATGTGTGTGTTTGTCAGTGCTCAGACTCCAGATGAAAGGACTGAAACATGGGAATATTAAATTAAGATTGCTTTGATTTTTTAAAAATAACAACTCTTATTTATAATATTTTCCAGAACAAATTAAAAAGATAACTGTGCATCCCATGAAGTTTGAACTAAATATGCTGTGCAATTGCTACAATTGAATACTTCCCAATCTTGAGAGGGAACTATATATCCTTAAATACTTCATGTCACTTTAAAAATTATTGGATCATTATTTTATAATGGCCACTAAGGTATTACACAGAAAAGGGCATTCTTTCAGTTACTTGGGCCCATTTTGGGTTCCAAAGAAGTCTGCAGAATAATTTATAATTCAAGGAGATTTTAGCCATTTTTTAGAATAGATTTTCAGCACTCAGCAGCTCTACTCTGGGTAACTGACTGAAACAATAGGATTATCAGCCTTCTGCATGGAGAACCAAGGGGACTTTTGAAAAACTGGGAAAAGACAAGCATATCTATCAAGAATGTCTGTAACTGTGAATGACAAGCCGGGAAAAAAACCCAACAAACAACCAGGCTTTACAGAAGGAAGCTCATTTTAAGAAGAAATAGGTGAAAATCCATAGCCTTTTAGAATGTTTTTTTAGAAATCTAAAAGTTTTACTAGCCAACATTTAACTAAAAAGCCTCCCATTTCAAATTCCTGTTTTCAAAACAGTATTTCACAACCATTAGTCATTGAATTTTCAACTTGATACTTTCAGAAAAAAAAATGAGATATTTTCACATATGAACTAAAAGTGCATTATCTAATTGCATTTGTGCATCATGCATCAACTCCCAAGATTAAGGTAGGTGTGCAATGAATACTTAATCAATTGAGTCATTCACCTTCTGAGGTTCATCCTCACAAATTCCATCAACATATTTAGTTTGAATTTTTGGTTAGTATTTTTGTTCTAAGGATTGAATATTGATATTAAAACTCTAAGAAGTTCTTGAAAAGACCGAGTCTCTGTATGAATGACAGAAATGTAAGAAAAGTTCTAAACAATCTAATCCTTTCCTGACAAGAATCTTTCCATATCCTGGAGTCATATGAATTTCTGTGGATCATATTCCCTATTATTTATGGCCATAAACTGAGATAGGGGAGATTCAGATTAGACATTAGGAAAAGGTTTTCACTGTTAGGGTGGTCAGGCAGTGGAATAGGCTGTTCAGGCAGGTGATGGAATCACGATCCCTAGAAGTGTTTAAGAAGTGTCCGGATCTGGTGCTGGAAGATATGGTTTAGAGGTTACATTGAAGTGACAGGTTAACCATTGGACTTGATGATTTAAAGATCTCTTCTAGCATTGAGGATCCTATGATTATACAGTTTCCTCAAGGAACATATTTAAAAAATAAATAATAATTAAAAGACTCTCATTCCAGCAGACTATAATGAAAATTCTTTCTCATAGAATATCAGAACCAGCAAAGGTTTCTTGTCTCCTGATGTATGTTCATCTCATGGAAACATTTTTAAAACTACCTTGCTTTTAAGGATGTTATTTGCACTGGTAACAAACACACGGTATCATAGAATCATAGAATGGTTGGGGTTGGAAGGAACCTTAAAGGTCATCTAGTTCCAGCTGCCCTGCTATGGGCAGAGAGAGCTTTCACTTGACCAGGTTGGTCAGAGCCCCATCCAGCCTGGCCATGAACATTTCCAGGGATGGAGCAACCACAACTTCTCTGGACAACCTGTTCCCATGCCTTACCACTCTCTCAGTAAATAATTTCTTACTAATATCTTATCTGAACCTAATCTCTTTCAGTTTGAAGCCATCCCCCCTTGACCTGTCACTACATGTTTTTGTAGGAAAGCCCCTCTCAAGCTCTCTTGTAGGCTCCCTTCAGGCTCTGGAAGGCCACAATTTGTCACCCTGAAGCCTTCGCTTCTCCAGACTGAATAATCCCTATTGTATCAGCTTTTCATTGTAGGAGAGGCGCTTCATCCCTCTAATCAACTTGGTGGCCCTCCTCTAGACTAGCTCCAACAGGTCATTGTCCTTCCTGTGCTGGGGACCCCAGAGCTCCAGGTGGGGTCTCATGAGAGCAGAGGGGCAGAATCACTTCCCTCACTCTGCTGGTGATGCTGCCTTTGATATAGCCCTGGATAAGGTTGGATTTCTGAGCTCCAGTGCACATTGCTGGCTCATTTCCAGGCTTTCATCCATCAGCACCCTCAAGTCCTTCTCTCATACAGATAACAAAATATTAGTTGCTGGTTTGTTTCTTAGCAGCCATGCATAACATAACATAATACCTATTAGACTCAGAAAGGACTGTTTCTGGAGAATTACACATAGGCAAACCTACTTGTGCTAAGGAACCACATTGCAGAGTGTCTGTTAACACATTATCACATGACTTGTTTTGAGTATGAGCTATTTTTATGCGTCATCAAATGGATCAAAACCAGCACACACAGCAAACTGTTGATGGCAACCTTGGCCAAGATCATGGTACCACTTCAGATGGAGAAGTGCATGTCAGAGCACATCATTGTTCAATGGCTGCTACAATGTGCGTGGCATTTTGTAGGAGAGGTCTGACACTGCAAGAAGACCTTCAGCAATGTGTTTGCCAGTAGTCAAACTCAGAAGAGAAAGCCTTAAACAGCTTATGAGTCACATGCTGTTCACAAGCTTGAACAATGTTCTTCCAATCAAAAGATCAAGGTCATTTACTTATTAAACATATGGTCTACCAAAAAAGGCACACTCTTCCCAACTCCAAGTATGTGAACAGAAGGAACTGCGATCATCAGACTGCAACACTGAAACCATTTAGGAATGCCTTTATATCAACCCTTTCTAAAGCACAGACTACACACTGAAGCAGAACTTCATTGCTATACTGTTAAGCAGGTAAAATGATTTTGTTCATATTAGGTAAAGAGAAAAACAAATACAAAAGAAAAAACATACTCTAACACAATCTGGAAAAAGGAGAGTGGAAGCCAACCATGAACTCTTTGAAATACTTCTGAATATCAAGCTCTTGGTGAAAGATTAATTGGAGGAAGACTGGTTTTAGAAATATATTCATGTAGTTAAAGGACACAATCTTCATACCAGATTATACCTTTTCGCTGGGCTATCTATACGTTACGGTCTGGTTTCAGTACAACTTTCAAACTAAGATTCCTATCTTTGCTTTGACATACATATTTTGACAAGATTAACTTAGAAATGGTACAGGAATATTTATGGACTGGTGCATATGTCTAAGAAATTCACTCACATTTTTTGAATCAACATACCCTTCCATTCGGATCTGGACAACCCTGTCTGATATCTACTTAATAAAGATTAATTCAGTTCATAATGACAGTCTATGTGTTATGCTCTTTCTCTTGACATCCCACTGAAGAAGAGCAAGTTAGAAAGACTTTACTAACTAAATTAGTTAGAGGGATCCTACACAAGGCATAAAAAATAATTATACAACAAGAGCACTGACAGGTACCTCAGGTTCTGGCTTCAGCTCAAGTACATGCTTATCCATTCCTGATGTTTACAGGGTCCCTACCACATTCCCAAGTTTTCTTTGTGGACATAAGGGAAAGTTTGTCAAGCTGTCAAGAAATCCTTCCAGAGGCTCATCTCCACTCTGCTTCACTAAACTGCAGGCAGGAACCTCGAAATGCACATACTGTTATTCCTTCACATGCCAACTAGTTTTATCAAAGGCATCAGGAGTTATTTGAGACTTCCGATTCTCATTTGTCAAATTGTTTCATTAAAGGAAATTAAAAAAAACAGGCAAATGACTGAAGGAGAAAGAGCAGCTGGGGGGTTTGGAAGGCTCAAAATAGTACTTGGCCAGAATAAAGCAGATTCAGATTCAACCAAAGGAAGGAAACTAAAGAAAAAAACCAAACCACAAACAACACCCAAACAAAACCCCCAACCAACCAATCAAAAAAATCGCCCCAAAACCCAACCCAAAATCAAACAAAACGCCCAAACAACTGAAAATAAACAAACAAAAAACACCACAAAACCCCACCATAAACCACTAAAACTGTTGCAAGTTCAGGTGGGTAGCTTTCAATCTTCCTGGTTTTGACTGTTTTCAGAATCCACTTTCTAAAACTTCCTCCGCTTTATTTTCTAAGAAAAAGAACAGCTAAACAACTGTTATTAGGTTTAACTGATAGTAAACAATTATCCCTCATGCAGTAAATTTGAATTATCTAGGCTGTCTCCCTATCCCCTTTTTTTCCTTTTTTTTTTAATGTAAATGCAGCTTTGTAAGCCATCTCAGCGAATTCCTTACATACTGTTGTCAGAAATGAAAGCAGTGACCTGCTGTGAATTCAGCTGCTCTCAGACCTTCCAGCCCTCCTCTGCAGTTGGTTGATGCTGTGTTTTCAGCAGAGCAGGTCTGAATGCCAAGCATGGGAACTCACTGGCATTCATTTACAAGGCAGCAAACAGGGAGCTTTTCTCATCCAGAAAATGCAGCAGCTGCTCCTGATGCTAGGATAACTTCTAACACCAGCAGTGACAACTGTGGGGTGGAACCTCAGCTCAAGATGAGAAACAACAACACCGAAAAGAAATTCCCTGACTGAGAATCCCAGTGCACTCCCAGCAGCCTTGCAGAGCTGAGCACACCACACAACCCAGACACAACAGCAACTGTGTTCTGCCAAGATATAGGGATAGAGTTAGAGAAGTGGGCAGGGGTGGGCTGTGCTGAGCCTGCATCCACTGCTGCACCAGCACAAGGCAAGGTAAAAGCACCCTCTCCTCCTGTAACAACTTTAACCCCACCCTGGTACTATGTCAAGAGCAACCTTACCTTTCCTTCAGCAGCTGTCACTGCTGACTCCAGGTTTGTATCATCTGTGCCCTATCAGCCCTACAGAATTTAACATTTCATAATTCAATTATGTATTTCTTCAGTGATTGGGGTATTTTTCTTCAGCTCTTCTGTTTCAAGGCATTGAGAGGTATTTTATGATTCTATGATTTGTGAATTTTACTTTGCATTTGTGAAATGATTTCAGGGTGGGGAGGGAAAAGAAGAAATGAAAGAAGGAGTGAAGGGGATATAAAAATGGCTCTATTTGGCCAGAATTAAAAAAAAATCAGGATAAATCCTCTTTTTACCTCCTACGACCTGAATCCCAACATCAGCCTCTGCAAGACTGCCATAAGCATCACGAAGTGTGGTCACAGATATCTCTATCTACTGGAGCAGGAAACTTATACTTCCCAAGTAAATGCATTGGTCTCAGCTTTTGAATGTAAGAAAACATAACTTTACTTTTTTTTTCCAACAGAAAAAGGAAATTGGTAAAAATAAAATTAATATTAATTTACACATATTCTACTGACCATGTCAACATCTTGCAGCCCTAGATAAAGCTTTACCCTTTTGACCCCTTTGCTGTCAAACATTTGACTCCAATTCTGCAAATCTCAGTCTTCAGAAAAGATGATGGACTGAGAGCTTTAAAGCTGGACTGAGTGGTTTAAAGCCCTGCAAACAGTCTACATTTCCTACTTTAGACTTCATCCCTTTGCAGAGTAGCTCTGTGAGCTCACCTTGGACAATTTACCAAGTTTAATGTAACTGTTATTTTCTTTACTGTGTATCTAGCAAAGACAGTGCAGCACCATGACCTCAAGGGCTTTCTAGCCTTTCTAATTTACAGAAACAACTCCAGAGATCCTTAGAGTGGAGTGGGCTGGAATGAGGAAGAGCTTCTTCCAGACACACTCAGCATCACCATGGATTATTGCACACGTCTGAGAAATCCAACTGTAAGGGGTCATCGCCTTTATCTGTTATTTTATCAGCAAGTCAGTCCCAAGGCAACACGCACAACAACTCATTTCAAAAGGAGAGATAGCCATGGAAAGGGAAAACAGGGCTGAAAATCAGAATCCAGTAAGAGTTTTTAGAAGCCACGGGAGCAAATATAATACTGTCTAGATACTGCTTAACACGTTTCCTGCTTTACAGAGCAGGGTTTTATATGTTGCCCTCATCTGTTTCAGAACACATTTAACAGTGTCATAGAGTTCAGCTTTGCAAAAGTGGTTTTACTGGTGGGAAAACAGAGCATAGAAATGTATAACTGCTTGGTCAGTTTATCAGGTACAGCTGCTGACAGAGCTAAGAGCATATCCAATGCACCCTGCATTCCTGTCCAGCATCCTGGCTGCCAGACTTAAATTGATGTCAGTAAAAGTGACATGAAATAACTGAAAAGGTGATCCTTGTAACCTTTGCAATATTCTCTGGCCCATGGAAAGGGGGAGGCTTCCTGAACCTAAAGGCTGAGCCCTTCCAGGTTCATTGCTTTAGTGTCAGTAACAGCCTTAGCATCTCTGTAGCATAGCTGGGCTGCTAACAGGAGTCGACACTGCTAGCAGAACTATCACATTATGGTCAAGTGAAAATTTAGCAATTGTACAAAGTATTTCCAGGGAAAATAGTAACAGAGAAATGTTTGCCGTTGAGTCCATAGAGGGAACTAATTCATGGGCTCTAAGTGTTATGTTGATATATTAATTTAGAGTTATAATATGAAACCAGGCTTCCAATAATCTGAATACCCCAGCAGATGCAGCTAGGAAATATTTATTTAAATATATATGTATTATACATATATATATATATATATAGGTGCCCCACAAGTCTAGACATCCTTTGATTTAAGCCCCTCACACATCTGTCTACTGCAGTCTCACATTTGTAGCATTAACACAAGCTGCAAAACTCAACTCAGCAGCAAATACATAGAAGGTTAATACACTGAGCTCTAGGCTCCAAAGGGCAGGCTGGAACCAGGAGACGTGATTAAAGTCCATTTAGCAATATCCACACCACACTGCAGTCCCAAACCAGGTATTCTGTTACACCCTTATTTGTGCTGTAAACTGCATGCACACCTTCTGTAACATGAGGAACACTAATCTAGCTTATGTAAAGACCCAGAGGATCCAAATACTTGCATAGTGAACAAATTTACACTAGCATTTCCACATAATGCAAAGGATGAGGTATATGTTACAATAAATAATCCCTTTTCCGTGATGTGTTGCTGCAGTTATCTTTCTTCTTAAGTGCTGTGCTCTGAAGACCAATAAATAATCTCTATTTTCTGACAGTGGTGCATACTAACAAGGAAAATAACAGAGGAATGGTGCCGAAAAGCTGAGTGATTTAGATGGTGATTCAATCTGACGAGAACTGTAATGAAATAATTTTCACTCCTGGTTGCTTTCTGTGACTATTTGAGAGTGAAATTTCGAAAGGTTAAAAGCTTGCACTTGGCGTCAGATCCTCACATCCATCCAAGTCCCCAGCCTGTGTGCTCACTGGGTGATAAGGGTGCGAAGGAGTGGTCTCTCTTGCAGACAAAACTGCTGAGGAGCTTCACAGCTGGTGGGTGGCTACACTGTCTTGTTCTGAGAGCTCATGGTGCTCTTTGCCCCTTGTGCTCTTCATTTCAGGACCATGGGTTGGTAATCAGTGATCTTCCCAACTCATCCAGAGCCTCTCCTATTCGATAATTACTCCATGAAGTCTTTGAGTAAGAGCAGTGTATTAAACCTTCTGTCTAATCCTTGTTTGGTTTGTTGTGGTGTTTTTTTTCTTATAGTTCCCTCTAAGACCTCTGAAAACTAATGCACCTGAAAGTTTTCTAATGGCATTTTATATAGAAGATTTGTGAACTGGAAAATTATACATTTGTGTTTGCTTATCATCATATCAATAGGAGGCTAATTTTGCTGTCTTCTCTATAAGGCAATCTGATGAATACCTAACTAGCTTTGACTTGTCTTCCTTATTATATCTTTTGTATTAAAATTTTATGAATCAAAGAGCAATAAGTTCATATTTGTTTATCTTATTAATGCACATACTGAATCCTGAAGGCATTTTGCCCACTTTTACTAAATTATCTAGGCTAGGATTTTTTTTGTGCAATATAACTGAATGATCATGCAGTTCTACTTTAGTTCTATCTTATATTAAAATTCTTGTGGTGAGCACTAACTTCCTGTCTGTTAGCACATATTTTCTGTTTTGGAAACAGGTGGTAACTTGTATTTGGAAAGTCTTTTGTTTGTGCACTGGCAATTTAGAGCACATGCCACTTGCTCTAAGATGAATTCTTGATTACAGTTTTCAAAATACTGAAAAAAAATTTACAAAGATTATTTCTTGTGTGTATTTCAAGTTCAATTCCCTCTAGAATAAAGGAAGTAAAGCTTTTTCAGGCAATATTTATGCACACACCCCTCCCCCAGTTCTGCAATACAGATTCAGGCAGGCTGCTCTCAACATTCAGAGAAGTACTTAGTTAACTGTGTCCATAAATTCCGCAACTTTCCAATGGGAATTCAACACATTTACTCCCTGCCCTATATCCTGATTTTCATTTGTATCTTTTTCCCCCATCTCTGTTGAAGTTTTCTAAATCTAAGGCTGGGGACCAACCTGTTGGCAAGGAGGTCCTGGTGGACAACAAGCTGTCCATGAGCCAGCAGTGTGTCCTGGTGGCCAAGAAGGCCAATGATTAAAAGATGATTAGGGGACTAGAGCATCTCTTTTACAAGGAAAAACTGAGGAAGCTGAGCCTGTTCAGCCTGGAGAAGAGACGACTGAGAGGGGACCTCATTAATATATCTAAATATCTGAAGGAAGGATGTCAAAAGGCTAGAGCCAGAGTCTTCCTGGGAGCCAGCAGTGTGTCCTGGTGGCCAAGAAGGCCAATGATTAAAAGATGATTAGGGGACTAGAGCATCTCTTTTACAAGGAAAAACTGAGGAAGCTGAGCCTGTTCAGCCTGGAGAAGAGACGACTGAGAGGGGACCTCATTAATATATCTAAATATCTGAAGGAAGGATGTCAAAAGGCTAGAGCCAGAGTCTTCCTGGTAGTGCGGAGCAATAGGACAAGTACCAGTGGGCAGAAGGCACAGGAGGAAGCTGAGCCTGTTCAGCCTGGAGAAGAGACGACTGAGAGGAGACCTCATTAATATATCTAAGTATCTGAAGGAAGGATGTCAAAAGGCTAGAGCCAGAGTCTTCCTGGTAGTGCGGAGCAATAGGACAAGTACCAATGGGCAGAAACTGAGGCACAGGAAGTTCCACTTGAACGTGAGGAGGAATTTATTGTGCAGGTGACCACACACTGGAGCAGATTGCCTAGACAGTCTCCCTCACTGGAGATATGCAAGAACAATCCCTTGCTATCTGTTCTAGGATGATCCTGCTTGAGCAGGGAGGTTGGACCAGATGACCCACTGTGGTCCCTTCAAACCTTACCCATTCTGTGATTCTATAACTTTTCCTAAATATAATTTCCCTCTGTTAATGGACTAATTCCACTATGCTCTCTAGTCATATGCCATGCTGTGGAAGCTTTTATCATTTCACCTTGCTCCTTGACAGGGAGAAGTGGATTTACCAATGAAAAAGTTATTATAGGACAGACAGATTTATAAACCTCTTCTAAACAAAGCTTTGACAGGTACTACAAATGAAGTGCATCGGTTTTACTGCACTGAGCAGCACCTATTAAAGCTTGTTTTCAATAGTGAAAATATAATATACATAAACAAACTCTCAGAGTTCAACAGGTAGGTGGGAATGTGAGTGGGAAAACATAATTAATCATGATGGTCTCCAAGCACATTTTGGCTCTGTGTTGGGACCCTGAACAAGCACAACAGAAATGTTTAGTCCTCCTCCCCTAGTGAACCCTTCAAAGACCCTAACAACCCAAAGAGGTGTTTCTTCTTTTGTTTCTCATAATCCAAATCTATTTTAATTGTAAATAAATTGAATTCATTTTCCCGAAGTAAAGTCTGTGTGTCTGTCTTGCCCCTGATGGTAAGTATACCAAAAGTATTCTATAATTCTATAAAAGGTAGTGCTGCTGTGAATAATCTCACTCATGTGAAAATTTTGCCACAAAATATGTAAGTGGAAAGGACACACTACAAATTTTAAATGGGGGTCTGCTGTGCCAAAATGAATATATGGCATAAACACAGAGGCTGAAGGAAAAATTGAGAAAATAATTGAATATCTGACAGGGGAAAAAAATGTGCCAGCCAAGTCCTTAATCACCTACTTTTTAGTTGTGTGAAAAGCCATGACATCAACAGGCTATGCATTTTGCCTTTGGGAAAATGAGCAATATTACTTTATTTTAAACACTAGAATGTCCTATTTGCCACAGAGCTAGGATACATAGTCAGTTGTGAACTTTGTTTCATTAAGGTTTCTTGAAAAATACCAGCAAAATATGCAGATGGTTCCTTGAGGCACAAAGGAAAATAGTAGTCTTGCAAATTAGTTTAAGCTGCTAAGGTAAATTCTGCTTCACAGCTGGGGATGAGGGACTTTTCATCAAGGAGTTTTCAAAGATCATGTTTTCCAAACCAAAGGATGGCACTTGCAGTAAGTCAAGCAAAGGAAGTTGCAGAAGGTCTGCATGGATGCACAAGGAGGTTCCAACAAAAACATGAAAAGGAAGCATACAATGTGTGGAAGCAGGGTCTGGGCTTCCCAGTACAAGAGAGACATAGAGGTATTGGGGTGAGTCCAGCAGGGGGTGACAAAGATGATTAAGGAACTGAAGGATCTTTCACACAAAGAGAGGCTGAGACAGCTGTGATTGTTCAGTCTGGAGAAGAGAAGGCTCGGCAGGGGTGGGGCGGGGGGGTCCTAATAATTTGTACATAGGCCTCATGGAGGAGTAAAGGAGATGAACCCAGATACTCCTCAGTGATATCCAGTGACAGTAAAAAGAGGTAACAGGCACCAACCGAAATACAAGAAAGAACATTTAAACATAAGAAAAAAAAGCTATGTTACTGGGAGTATGGTCAACACTGTCACAGGTTGCCCAAAGAGGCTGTGGAGGTATCCCATCTTTGGAGATATTCAAAGCCCAATGGAGCAATGTCCTAAGCAACTGGCTCTAGTTGACTGCTTTTAGCAGGTGGGTTGGGACTAGATGACCTCCAGAAATCCCTTCTTACCTCAGCTATCCTGTGACCCTGTGATTGCACTACAAGACCACTGTATTCATTTACTTGAGGCATATGCAGAATATACAAGGGTTTACTTATTATGGGCCATGTTACTGCTTTCACAGGGGCAGGAACTATTGAAAACAAAGGATGGCAGCTGAGAAGAGCCCAAGGGTACTCTACCAGCCTTCACCATTTTAAAATGGAGGCCTCAAGCCTGTTCAGATTTCAGTTTAAATTGCTCCAAAAGAGCACTATTAAAACAAAAATAGACTTCTTAATGGACAATTCTCTTCCCTTGTCCAGTTTTCATGATCCTTCCAGAAATTAATAGCCTTCATTTTAACCTTGACTGCACAAGAGAATTGCTCTCTTTAAAGCTGAACTGCTGGAAGTACAAACAGTCCAGAGCACCCACTCTAGACTTGCCAAATTGCTTGTAGTTTTGTTCTGTCTGCACTAGCTCCACTCTGAGCCACAGTGACCTATGTGGGCATGGCACACTGTGTATGCACCTGGGAACAACACTTTTGCTGTGGTTTAGAAAGATCAATAGTCCCCTGAAAGACAGCCAAATGAATAACAGCAATTTATCAGTAATAATATAACTTCAATTCATACTGACTGCATTACTTGACCTACTGAAACACTGTCCATTCTAACTCTTATATGTTTCTAAACTCTTTAAATATAGAAGTGAGATAAACCTTTAGAAAGCTTCAAATTGGATTAATACATCAAATAATGGCCAAGCATTTAAGCCATCAATTGCCAGATTTCCAGATGTGAATCCTAAAACACCACCACACAAAGGAAGCTTGTTGCTTCAGTGATTTATTTCTGTCAGGTAGGAGCCCTTCCCTAGATCCTTCTAACAGCAGATGTTGAAACTAACAATGTGCACTCATGATGGTAGCAAAAACTCCTGGCTACACATTATGTGTAAAATCTGTCTCATCACGATGGGCAGTGGAACAGACTCCCCAGGGAAGTGGTCATAGCGCCAAGTCTGACAGTTCAAGAAGCATTTGGACAACACTGTCAGGTATGTGGTGTGATTCTTGGGTTTGTCCTGTGCAGGGCCAGGAGTTGGACCTTGACCCTAGTGGGTCCTTTCTAACTCAGGATATTCTGTGATTCTAAGATATGTGAAACTCACTGAAGCTAAAAAGACAGAGATCACATTAAAGACAGTGGACTTGTGGGAAAGGTACAAACAGCTTCTAGAGCTCTGTGCTGAACAACCAAACCTTGACCACATGGATTGGTGTCTGCACTTCTCACTGTAAACAAAGCTCAGTCTTCAGTTGTGTTCGTATTAGCAAGACATCTTACAGAAATTACACAAACCCCAGAAAACTCTGTGTATGTACATGCATGCACTTATATCAGGCACATGAAAGAGCAATGGAAAGACTAAATGACAGGTGATAGTAGTCAGCCAGCTCAGAGAAAGGCAAGAAGACATAGATGTGAAGCTCCTGATGTCAGAGTAACAAACTGACATGTAAGATTTACAGCCAGACTTTCAGGTAGAACAATGAAGCCAGTGCACCTGGCTCCTGACTCCTAGGCATCCTTCTTAATCTATTCAAAATAATCAATTTTTTTACAAAATATGTAAAACATCTGCATACATACACAAGCAATTACCAATCATCTCTTTAATCACCTAGAATTCACTAATCACTTCAGTTTCAGTCCTGCTTTTATTGCAGGAGATCCATAATGAGAAAGGGATCCATAAGGCTCTAAGAGCTATGCAAAGATAACAATTCTGTTCATTTAAGCAGCAGGTTTTTCTCCCTTTCAGCTGTATGTCAAACACATGTTTCTGCAGGATTGGATCAGAGGGGAACATCATACATTTTCACATGGTCTTAATAATCTGGCTAGTTTCTTTCTGGTTTGGAATGATCAAGTCAGTAAATCTAGTGCTGGAAATTATTACAAACTTGGGACAAAATGATAATACTGCTTCCTGTCAGTAGAGACTTTCTGTAGGGGCTTTGTAACCATACAGACTACCCAACACAGCCGATATAATTGTACATGAGTATATGTTTCAACACTATTGTATTTCTTAATATATTTGTTCACAAAAGCATGAGGGTATTTTAACAATAAATAAAATGCTAACAAATATGAGGGGAAATATCTTTGTGTTCCATGAAGTTTCACCAGTGCTGTAAAGCAGTGTTAATTAAATTATTCATCTGACTCCATCTTATTCATACACTTGGAACATAGTTCAGCACTGCTGGGAAACACCTACATTAGTGATGCTCTCAAATCCTGAGTGCTTTCTAACCTGGCACCCTTTGGGAGTGGCACTGGAAGACATGCCACAGGTCTGAAATATGCCTCTCAGCCTGTGCATCTCCCCACTCACTTTAAGAAACTTATCCATAGCCCTGAATTCATGTTTTCACGCTGCAAGCTATCAAAGCTTCCAAATGGATATTTAAGACAAAAGGCTTACACAGACTAAAACAAGTATTTAATCATATGAGTGCTTGCATTTTTTGCTCTGTCCTTGTCCTTTCCTGACAAGAACTTTAGAGAAAATGAAAACACAACTGTCCAAATGTCGAGAACCACAGCATCTTTAGGAGGAAGACCACTCATCACCATGGTTCTGTGCTCCTCATTTCACCAAACCCACAAAGCCAGGTCTATAAGCTTCTGTTTCTCAGGCCAACCTAAGCCATGCAAAGAGTACAACTATGGAGTAGAAATTCATGCTTTTGTGACAAGATGCTTAACTATTTAGTGAAATCTAGAATGCCTCAGTCCTTTAAGAACCTGCATCCTGCCTTCCTGCAGATGCAACAGGACTTCTGCAGAGTGGTTCAGAGAGCCCTCACCACCACCTGTGAGAGCAGCAAGGCTTCCAGAGAAGGGAGGGAAGATGTTATGTTAGGCCTCCAGGCAGATTAGGTATTTTTCTTGTTCAACATGCATTCATGCATGTAGAGTGGGTCTCCTAATTGACCATTACCATTTTAAACCCAATAATACCCAGACCATTTCACTAAAACTGCCTCCTCCTAAATGCAATCCCCTGCCCTGCAGCAAGACTCATGGGTGGTTTGCTGCTTGTCAATACAGGCTGATGTTTACGGAGATTTCTGACTTCTGAAGAATTCATCCACCACAGATGCATGAAAACCCCCCAACTGTTTCAAAGTTCCAGAAGACATAAGACAATGGAAAACAATGCTTCAAATGCAAATCTTAGGGGGTCTGCTTATAACATTTAATTTCCAATTGAGTTTGTGCAGTACAAATTCAATCCAAAAGCCTTCGAATAAAAGCACATGGTGGATGTAGCACTCTGCATCATCTTTTTCATTTCCCCTCAATCCTGATTTAAAAGCTAGGTTCAGCTGGACTTCAGTATACCCTAAGTAGCTTCTGACCTTGCAAAAGCCAAATTACATGTGCATGTCTCTGTTCTCACACAGCTTCCATATCTTCCTTTATGCACACTGCCTGTCAGCTCTAAACATCCTTTTTTAAATTTGTGTTGATAGTCACTCCCTGAGATTAGACTTCCACTGTGTCCCTTTGTCAGAAATGAAATTTCACAAGCCAGATGCCTGAAAATTACACCTGTGTCCTGCAAAACGCCCAAGGAGCCAGAGCAGACATTTCTGAAAAACTCATAAGATTTTCCAGCTGATTCCTGAGATTTCTGTGACCACCAACTACTTTCTATAAGACAGACACGTTTTTGAATGACTAAACTAATCATTTTCATTTTGCAAGAACACAAGTGACTCTGATGTAACGCAGACATGTAGATGCTACACCCTTTCTCAGTTTCAATGCATGACTGTTACAGATTCCCGAGAAAGAGGATTTTCTTGGCTAGGAAATAGTTAGCTCTTTGTGAAAGCCTTGTCTGAATGGATGATTCTCAAGACTTGACAGCTTGCTGATTCAGTGCAACATGAAGTCTCAGTGGAGTCTATAGCGTGGCACAGGACAGCTCTGCAATCAAAACTGCCTTTACAAAGCAAAATGGAGGTAACAAATTGATACAGCTGCATACAGATTTGTCTTCTAATCTGTCACAGGTTTAAAAATAAAAGGGGATTCTATTCTGGTTTACTGTCAACATTTCAGGTGCAGAATAACACCTCTGTTAGTAATACATTGTGTTTAATGGGCCCTATTCTCACTCCTGCAGTGAACTCCCTTGGTATTACCTATGCCTGTAGACTCCTGAGCACTGATACAGGCCTCCAGGTAATGCTACCAGACCAAGAAACCCAGGTAGCAATACCTCCATATTCCTGATTCCTGAGAGATTATCTTGAATTAATATTTACATATTTTACACAGCAAAAGGCCCAATATCCAGAGGTGCCATGTCCTTGCAGGTTCCACTAAAATTGTGACGTTTTCCAGCACAACATCCTTATCTCTAAATTGGA
>NW_008677642.1:19603-40796 GCF_000695815.1 Acanthisitta chloris | reverse complement strand
GCGGGGCCCACCGCAGGGGAGAGGGGCTGTGCGGGCAGATGGACCCCCGGGGCCGCTGCCCCCCGAGGGACCTCCGCCCCTCTGCGGGTGCGGGGCGGGTGGTAGGTGCATTGTCACTTGGTTGATCAAAGCAGTTTTCTGCGAGCACGTTGCGTTGCACCCTCTCGCTATTTAATTTAGTGTAGGAACTTCACCTGTGAAATTCATCCTGCGTTAAAATAAAAATCCAATTAGACAGCAACTTCCATTATGTATCAATTATTGTAGTTTTCACCCGTGAATCACGGATGGGTATGTATATAGGTTACTGCACACAAGTCACTGTTACTGCACACCCAAGTGTTACTTACGTTGCGTATTCAAAGGTCTTCAGACCATGGGAAAATTCCTAATCAACTACTCCTTCTCTCTTCAAAGTGGCTTATGTGATGAAGTCTTATATGATCTTCATAAGATATTTTATTTAATGTTACCCTTTATTTTATGCATTTTGATCTCCAGACTGCAGAAACTCTGGGAAATTAAACCAGAAAAACTCACTCCTGGGTGGTTGCACAGTACTGTGCTTAAGTTTATTTTGTTCACTTCTGTGTCAAAACTGTTTATTTTATTGCAGTCAGCTTGGCTACATTTAAGGCTGTACTGTTGACTAGAAACACAAAAGTGCCTTGCAGTGATTAGTGAAACAACTGACAACATCCACAGCCAACATCTCTCTCCAGGTTCCATCTTCTGCAGTATCTATCTTTGAGACTGCTGGAGATGGCAGAGCTCAGGGAAGAGCTGTAGTGTGAAAAGCCACTTGCCCTGCCACATCCTTCCTCATGCCCTGGGTAAAGGGCCAGACACTGCTGCGTGCCTTTGTCACTGCTGGTGCCAGCAGCACCGCCAGCGTGAGGAGGGCTGACACAGACACGCTCTTGTTCTGCTCTGCTACAGAGACTGAGACTTTATCCATGGTCTCCAAGATGAAACAAAGACTATGGAAGCCAGTCAGCATAGAAGAATACAGAAAACCCAAGTTATCTTGCTTTAAGTGGGTCTGGGTTGGTTTGAACCTCATTCTGCTGTGGGTCCATGCTTTAGCTATGCAGTTTGGCATTGGATTTTCCCAGCACTATGAAAAACCTTTGTTCTCTACAATCAGTGTTGCTGCTGTTAGATCCTACCCACCAGAACAGTTAGCTTTAAAAAAAATTTTACAATCTGGCTTTGGAAAGACACTTTAGTGTCTTAGTAGTTTCCCCTTTACAAAGCTCACCAAATGCTTTGAACAACTCCAATGAATTAAGCTACTGAAGTGCAAAGTAATATCACAGAATCAGTCAGGTTGGAAGGGACCACAGTGGGTCATCTGGCCCAACCTCCCTGCTCAAGCAGGGTCATCCTAGACCTCTGCACATGGCACAGCATTGAGTCCAGATGGTTCTTGAATATCTCCAGTGCAGGTGATTCCACAACATCTCTGGGAAATCCATTCCAGTGCTTGGCTACCCACACACTAAAGAAGTTCTTCCTTATGTTCATGTGGACTTCTGGTACATCAGTTTCTGCCCATTGCCTCTTGTCCTATGGATAAGAGCCTGGCTGCATCCTCTTGGCATCCTCCCTTGAGATGCTTATATACATTGATGAGGTCACCTCTCAGTCATCTCAAAGCTAAACAGGCCCAGCTCCCTCAGCCTTTCCTTGTAAGAGAGATGCTACAGTCCCTTAATTATCTTTGCTGCCCTCCACTGGACCTGCTACAGGAGCTTCATGTCTCTCTTGTACTGAGGAGCCCAGAACTGGACACAGCACTCCAGATGGGGCCTCATTAGGGCTGAGTAAAGGGGCAGGATCACCCACCTCCTGTGACCTGCTGGCAGTGCTCTCCCTAATGCGCCCCAAGATACTATTGGCCTTCTTGGCCATGAGGGCACACTGCTGGCACATGGACAGCTTGTTGTCCACCAAGACCCCCAGGTCTTTCTCTGCAGAGCTGTTTTCCAGCAGTTGGCCCCCAAGCTTTACTGGTGCATGGAATTATTCCCCAGGTGCAGGACCCTGCATCTGAACTTCAGACATTTTCTTCTCTGCTCATCTCTCCCACCTGCTGAGGACCTTCCGAAGGGCTGCACAGCACTCTGGGGTATTGGCCACCCCTCCCAGCTTTGTGTTGCCAGTGAAATTGAGCAGTATTGCTATGAGAACTATTGCTGAAATATGGAAAGCAAAAGCATGGGTTTAACTTGTTCGAGGTTTGACAAGATTACCAGGTGCACTGTGTGAGGCAAAGCAGATCAGGTCAGACTGGGATTCACTGGGACTTGAAGCACTTGTCTCTCAAGAATTATTCTTAAACACTATTTTGTGTACCATTAATTCCAGGATAGATACCATCTCACAGCATATTCTCCTCTCAGTCATCATGCACTTCTGCTGTCTGGGAAGAAAAGAATCTTTTGCACAGACTGCTGATTTTTCTGTAAAGATTTTTTCATTCTTCAGATGATTCTGGATGCCCACTGGCTTTTAAGTCTGTTTTCCTAGAACTGTGTTTGCGTTCTCTCCAGCCAGTGGACACCCAGCCCACTCTTACCCGTTTCACTGGAACAAAAAAATTTAACTTCTAGGTACTCTCTGAATTTCATTCATTTTTTTCCAGGCAGAGATGTCATAAAGCTTATTAGTGTCTAAATGTTCTGCTCTTGTTCTTAAGAATTACTTTCTTATGTGTTCTAACTGTCCTCCTTAGAATATATTCTAACATTACATACATGGCATTCAAATCACCAGCACATATCAATCTTAGACAATTTCTTGTTTTAACTGCACCTTATGCATAACTAACACAGAGATAATAATTTCTCTAATGTCTAGCAATGCCTTAGTCCCTTTGTGTGATCTCCCAGTGGTTTCCTACTGGTGCAAAATGCTAATGAAGCCACCAGACCTCGAGAGGAATCCCAGTGAGCAGATCCGTCTCAGGGCCAGGACTTCAGTTACACAACATCTTAAGCTTTTGTGTATGTGCAGTTCAGGTGGTGTTCAGAGACAGTCTTTATGAATCAACAGCAAATTCTTGCCATAAAACCATAAGCAGTGGCAGAGGGACTCAGAATAATTCCTGAAATTATTCTTAAATGCATTTTGAATTGACTTTCATGTTTATTTCACAACACATTTATGCAGCAGGCTGTAAAATCTCTAGTATATATTTGTTCCATTGCCAATAAAATTATTTTCAAAGCATTTCAGATCATCATCAGTTCATACCTATGTTAACATCTGAAATGGAACTGTTTACCACAAACTGATTTTAGTGTAAATCTGGTAACGTGTTACAGTGTAGTATACATATACCAAATAAAACTGAGTTTTATGCAGAAAGTGTCATGTGAAGCTATAATAGTTTGTATTTCTTTAAAAAAAACACCATGAATTTGCATTCCTTCATCCTACATGTGATCTTCCTTTATATCTAAGAGAACAACGCATTTGATATAGTTGATATCTGTGCATCTCATGTTTTGAAAGAGGCGTTATTCCTGTATTACTGTCAAAATCCAAGCGATCTTTGCTCATGCAAGGTATTCCTAAAGAGATGTGAGGATCTGGAGTGAGCATTCACCTTTTATCTTCTATTTCACTGCAAGAATTGTCCTCCTGTTTTTCAGTGAAATCCCTTCTTTAACCTTTAGTTATGCTAAAAATTCCATCTGTGGGAATTTGTGCAACACTGTCATCCAGCCAGCTTTGGAGAGAACTAGGTGAAGATCATACTCTCAACTTAAGTCTTATTTTCTATTTGGGAAAATGCCTCCAAACGCAGCATGTTCCAGTTTGGCAGAAGGTTTTTTTGTTCCTTTCTGGTAACAGTGATGTTTTTTCCCCTATGGCATACTCCTGGGAACATAATCCACACTGCATATGCTTAGAAAAAAGACAGCTGTTTTGTTCCAGGAGAGCAAAATATGTGAAAAGGAGAGTACTCATGGTACCTGGAGTGTTAGCTGAACCATGCTGCATCAGCTAGCAAGAGTGAGGCATCCTGTGAACACTGCATGGGAACCTGAATACTCACATCTCCCTAAGGTGGGCCAGTGACTGGATCATACCTAAGCCACAAGCAGGAGAAAACACTGTGGGAAGGAAAAATGTATAGAAGAAATTCCTATACTTGAAAACCTCTTCAGCTATACAGAGAAGAAATCAAAATGACCTGAAAGAAGAAATTAAAATCAATCTGACTCTCTTTTATCTATTTTCATTGTTAGGAAAAGGAGATGAAATTAAATGGAGACTTAGAGAACTAGCAGCTAGACTTCTGTGAGTTCAGAAAAGCTTAAAGTTCATCAGGGATCCCCTGCTGAAAGGCCCAGCTGCAGAACTTCATCTACACAGAGGAGGGGGAGGAAGTGAAATAAAGACTAAGTTGCTTGAATCATAAGATCTTCAATGACCTGAAAGAAAATAGAAAGTAGGTCAGATTACTAAATGATGAATAAATGTATAGACTATGTATGGACAAAATCTGAAAGCTAAGTTCCCAAAAGGTTAGAAAATTGGATTAAAAAGATAGCAAGGATGTTGGTAAGATGCATAGTGAGAAGAGCAAGGAGAAGACTGGTCTGTTATTCCATGGAGGGGGAAATGTATTTAATCAATACCTAATGACTGGTGATGCTGAGACACCAGTATCCTTAGTGCCTTTTTTAACCTCAGTCTTCAATTTTAGAAGGCAAATTGGATTTCACTACTAGCACCAGAATGAAAGTCTGAGAGCTTAGACTAGAGAATTAAAATATAGACTGGAAAATACATAGATAAGTTAAAGATTTTTGGATAGACTGGACCTGATGGAACTCCCTTATAATTCAAACAATGTTAGAGCTGTTACTGATTACCAGTAGATAATGATGGAGGTTTCAGAAAACCTAAAAAAGATTGCATCTCTGTCAAAGGATGAGAGGGAAGAGCTCCACAAATGGATTAAGTGAATTTCTACTCAAAAAATACCAAGGTTTCAACAGATAATCCTACCATTTGCAAGAATCTAGAAAATATAGATGTGAGAAGTAACAGCATGGGTTTGTCAGTAACAATACCAATCAATCTAGTCTACTTCTATCAGATGGTAACAGGCTTTGCGGATGGGGTAGGAAGAGTGAGGGTCACAAGAGTTTCATATACTCTTAACAACAACAAAAAAAGATACGGAATGGACAATTATATAAAATGAGTGCAAAATTATTTGGAAACAATTAGTATTCCCAAGCTGAAATGATACATTGAGATTTCACTTAGATCTGTCTTGGATCCAGAACGATGCAGTACTTTCTTCAACATCTTTGATGACTTAACCAAGTACACTTAGATTTGTTTGGAGACCGTATATACAGGAAGGGGCTCCAACAATGCTGGAGCACAGCATTATGATTCAGAGGGATCTTGGCAGTCTGAAGAAAATGAAATACCACCAAACAAGGAGAGATAGAAGGTTCTATACATACAAAGGAATAATCTACTGCACAAGTACATACCAGGATAAAAAAGCAGTTCTTCAGAAGAGAGATTACAGATCATGAGCAGTGCTAGGCTATCTTGTGTTATGCTGATGTTGGAATTCATAGATAGGAGTATCATAAACAAGATAATGAAAAAGTAATTTAAAACTATCTAGCTGTTGTTATTTAGCAGGAATAGCCTGCTCAGTTTTCTGGTCTACAGTCCAAGATAGCTGAGAATCAACTCAAAAACATCAGGAGGAGAGAAACAAAAAGGCCAAAAGATTCCAAAAACCTAAACTACAAGGGAAGGTAGAAGGGGCAGGAGTTCTCTGGCCAGAGAAGAGAAGACAAGACAAAACAAGATAAGACAAGAGAGCAGGCAGAGGTGTTCACCTACACCAAGAGGAAAGGGAGAACCTACTTTCCATATGTACCAGTTAGGTTAGGTATTAGGAAACTTCCTGCTTGCCAAACCAGTTAAGTAAGGACTGTAGCCACTCAGAAGCACTCCGTAATCTCTGTCACTGCAAGTCTCTAACCATCTACCTGCAGTACAACAGGAGCAGCTGATCAGAGGCTGAGATATGTTGAGGACCTAGACAGCTTCTCAAAATCCCTTCCAGCACTATTTCCTCCCTCTGCTATGGTTCTAACCAAGGCAGGGATTATCCTTTGTTCCTTGTTTTCAGACTTTGTGATAAGCACTACCCTAAGTGACTGGTCATGACGAATAGTCAGGAGTGGCTGTAAATATGTGGCCCTTCCCATTGTTTTGCACCCTTCTGCAAGCACACTAACTGGGCTCATGGCACATGAACCTGGCATTCGGTCTCATATGCTTCAGAAAGCATTTTCCAATTGAGTTCCCTGTCTCAAACCACATCTAATAATAATTTGACATTATGGCAATCTAGAAACAGACATCAAAAAAGAAGCAGGCACATTTCAGGAGGGTAGTGACAGTCCAGAACAGTAAGCCAGTGGAGTTTGTTATTTTGGTTGTGATGGGATAGCTCATAACACAGTTTTCCAAAGTACTATCATTCCTTCACAACTAGTGATCAAACAATAAAATTTAACAATGAGAAAGAACCACATCTCCCAGCAAAAAAAATAATAACAAGACAGTATAGTCACCACAATTTGTCGTATTTCCCAACTCATGTTTGCTTTTTGCATATATTGCAGATTTGAGTCGTCCTCCCTTGCTTTTGATTAAAGTAACCAGCATCCTGATTCTGCCCTCATGTAAGTTCAAACAAAATCTGATATCCTCCAGTGAAATTAAAGATACTATATACCAGAATAAAACAGATCTAAAAGAGCAGAATCAGATACCTGATCTATTTATATTTTAAGAAAGTAACATAAATATCTTACAATATCAGACTCTTCTATTGCTTGTGACAAAAGAAATATTTGAAAATGAAGGTATGTTGCTAACACCTGTGTGGATTATTTTAAAGAATTATAAAATTCCATATCAGAAAAATGATTATTACTGATGTTCCTGGTTTCCTGTCTTCTTATGAAGGTTCAGCAACATACTGTAGAGGAAGTTGTCTCTGTCCAAGGCAGGGAGGGATGGAAGTAGATGATCTTTAAGATTTCTTCCAGTTCAAACCATTCTATGATTCTATGACATCAATCGTGTATATGGTTTATTCTTTTCTCTCAGCCCTTACCTTTGCAGTCTCCCTATTCAAGGGTATTACAGAATCACAGAATCAGTTAGGTTGGAATGGACCTCAACAGATCATCTGGTCCAACATCCCTACTCAAGCAGGGCCATCCTAGAGCACATGGTTCAGGACTGCATCCAGACGATTCTTGAATACCTCCAGTGAGGGAGAATCCATGACCTCTCTGGGCAATCTGTTCCAGTGCTCAGTGACTCAAGCACAGTAAAGTTCTTCCTTGTATTCAGGTGGAACTTCCTGTGCATCACCTCTTGCCCATTACCTCTTGTTTTACTGGTTTCCACCACTGAGAAGAGTCTAGCTCCATCATCTTGGTATTTCCCGTTCATATACTTGTATCCACTAATGATATCCCCTTCTCAGTTGTCTCTTCTGGAGACTGAACAGGCCCAACTCCCTCAGCCTTTCCTCATAAGTGAGGTGCTCCAGTCCCTCAAACATTTCCATCACCCTCTGCTGGACCCTCACCAGGAGCTCCATGTCCCTCTTGTACTGAGGAGCCCAGAACTGGACACAATACTCCACCTGTAGCATCATGAAGGCTGAGTAGAGAGGCAGGATCACCTCACTCGACCTGCTGGCAATACCCTTCTTAATGCATCCCAGGATTCCACTAGAATTCCTAGGAGCTTCTCCGCAGAGCTTCTCTTTGGCAGGTCAGTGCCCAACCTGTACTGGTCCTGGGGGATATTCCTCCCCTGGTGCAGGACTCTGCACTTGCCCGTGTTGAATTTCAGTTGGTTCTTCTCTGCCCATCTATCCAACTTGTTGAGGACCCTCTGAAGGGCAGCACAGTCCTCTGAGGAATCAGCCACTTCTTCCAGTTTCCTATGATCATCAGCCTTGCTGAGTCCCCTTGTCTGTCATGAATAAGCTGAACAATACTGGGCCCAGTATAGAACCGTAGGAGACATCAGTCTCCAACTGTGTCACTGATCACAACTCTCTGGGATCTGCTGCTCAGCCAGTTCTCAATCCACTGTACTGTCCACTCATCCAACCCACACTTCCTAAGATTTCTGATGAGGATGCTGGGGGACAGTGTCAAAAGCCTTGTGGAAGTCAAGGTAGACAATATCTACTGCTCTCCTTTCATCCATCCAGGCAGTTGTTTCATCATAGAAAGCAATCTGGTTGGTCAAACATGACTTACCTTTAGTGAACCCATGCTGACTACTCCTGAGCACCTTCTTGTCTTCCATGTGGGCAGAGATGGCCTCCAGAATGAGGCATTCCATTACCTTTCCAGGGACTGAGGTGAGGTGAGGCTGACTAGCTGGTACTTCCCTGGGTCCTCCTTCTTGCCCTTTTTGAAGACTGGGGTGACATTTGCCACCTTCCAGTCTTCAGGCACCTCTCCTGATCTCCACGGCTTTTCACAGATGATTGTGAGTGGCCTGGCTATGATGTCCACCAGCTCTCTCAGCACTTGTGGATGCATCCCATCGGGGTCTACGGACTTGTGGATGTCCAGTCTAATTTGGTGTTCTCTGGCCCAATCCTTTTGCACAAAAGTCTTTTTCCCCACCTTCATTTACCCTGGTCTGTTGGGTCAGAGATCCCTATGGGCTGACCTTATCTGCAAAGACTGATGCAAGGAAGGCATTGAATGCCTTCTGTTATCAGGGTCCCCTCTCCATTAACTAGTGGGCCCACATTATCCTTTGTTTACCTTTTGGTATTTATGTATTTAAAAAGGCCCTTTTCATTACCCTTGATGTCTTTGGCCAGATTCAATTCTACGTTAGCCTTGGCCTTTCCCATCTTGTATTTACCTGCTTGGGCCACATCTCCACTTCAAGTGGCCTGACCACACTTCCACCTCCTATGCATTTCTTGCTTATGTTTCAGTAATGACAGAGGTTTCATGTGCCCTTTGCCAAATTTCTTTCTTGTTGGAATGCATCATGCTTGAGCCTGGAGAAGGCAAGCATTAAATAACTTACACTAAATAACATTCAATAACCAACTCTCTTGGACCCCTCTTCCCTGCAGGGCCTGCTCCCATGGGATTCATCCAAGAAGATCTCTAAACATGTTAAAGTTTGCTTTCCTGAAGTCTGTAGTTGTAGTTTTAATTGCTGGCCTGCTACCTCTTTGATGCTGAACACTACAATCTCATGGTTGCTACAGACAAGGCTGCCCCCAACCTTCACATCATCAACAGGGCCTTCCTTGTTGGTTAATATAAGGTCGAGTAACACACCATTTCTTGTAAGAATCTTCAGTACCTGAGACAAGAAATTATCATCAATGTTCTCCAGGAACCTCCTGGACTGTTTGTGCTTTGCTGGATGGCAAAGCAGCAATAATGAAGCAACACATATGTTTCTGAAATGGATATAAAAGAAATAAAGCCAAAAATTCCCTGGGAATTATCTTAAGGATTGCATTAAATATCAGGTACTTAAAGAGATTTAAAGATGTTTTCTTACATCAGAAGGTTGCCTGGGTGATGATGGCAGTGTTCATTACATTACAAATCTGGTATAAATAACACAGGAAAAAAAAGTCAAGGTAATTTCTTTTTTTAATAAGAGAAAATTAGTACACTTAAAATTCATTTCTGCAAACATTTTTATGCAAACACAGTCATCCTGTGATGCATCTAATAATTCCAAAATCACTGTTTTAACTTCACATTAAAAATATGAAAATATAATATAAACATATCAAAACATTTGGCAACAAAGTTTGTGTAATGCAAAGGATGCCTGAACACTGTGTTTTGGGATTGCAGGCTCAATTTTAAAATCTTATAAGTTCCTTTGCAGGAGTTATTATTTTCTGAAAAGAAAAATGGAAAAAGAAACAATATTTCAGAGTGCACAGCAGGTTCTCTTCTTACTTTCATTTAGAGTCACAACATCTAAGTCATACAATACAGAGGATTTCTGTAAAACAAACAAAAGCAAACAATTAAGATAACTAGAACACAACAGTTGAAAAGCTTGCTTTTGGGTGGGGTTACTGGATATATTTTTCCTTTGACTATTTAATTAAAAGATTCCAGTTTTCTAATAAATTAGAAGGAAGCTTATGCCCACTCAAGTCCCAGTTTGTCATCTCTATATTCATTAGCTGCCTCCAACATCTCTCCTAACTCTGATGGCGACAGATGACAGAAAGTGTCTTTTGAGGAGACACTACAAACCATATGCACCAATCCTGAAAATCTTTCCTCACATAGTACATGTTCTTCTCTGACTACATCAATTTTTACTAATTTTATGTTAAGTACACTAAGTATTGGGCAGGGAGTGCTAAAGTCCAGTTGAAAGGAACAAGTAAATATAAAACAGCAGTGCCCATTAAAAAAAAGGCTATTGTTATAAAGGATGTTAACTTGTTTTGTGAAATTTACTAAAATTCTCTATTTTCTTGCCTCTATTTAATAAACACGAATAGCCCCAAATGGAAACAGTTCAGTCTTTATCACCATAAACTATCAAAAGAGCAATCCACCCTCGTAAAACATTTATGTATTGATTGCAAAACCAGATTATAATAAGAATAAAAATCTTCAGAACCAGGACTCTTCCTTTTAGCAATGAACTCAACTAGATAATTAGTGTTGACTGGAGAAACAATCAAACCCAGTTGTGTAATACAGTACAAATATATTTTGCAATCTTGTACTCTGAAAGTATGAACACTGAACCTTGAACTTGGGCACAGAGACATAGAGAATATTGTCACATGCCCAGGAAAAAAAGTCCTAACTTCTCTACTTGCCATTCTCCTGCCTGCATCTTGCAGATTTACCAAGTACGTAATGATATACAGAGAAGTAAGTGCAACCACTGGATTCACCACATTCCTCTGTCAACCCAAACCCCACAACCATAAACAACTATTTCTGACAATAAAGAGAAGCTTCTAGAGACAAGTACCTAAGATGGAATTCATGAAATTTAAAGCACAAGAACAAAAGAAAGGAAGAGGGGGAAAAGGCATCATGTAGTACAATGCTAACCATGATTCAGAATTGAAAACCTGCACATACAATGCCACAGGGTAGTTGAACATTGACTACAACCAGAAAGGGTTACCTAAAATGACTCAGGTGAAACAAAGTGAGGGCAAAATAAAAGGTTCCCCCATGCTACAAATAAGCCTTATGCGTCTTCGGCTGAGAATGCTTATCACTACCTAAAACCCTGGAGAAGACACATGAAATTTGTTTCCTTTTTCCTTCAGTAGCCATAGTTTCAGGTCTTCCAGCATGCTGGCTGCCCTGTGCCAGGGCCCTCCCCACAGAGACACGTCTGAGTGCATTTCTCCTTCGGTGCAATGACCCAGGGAAGTTTCCACAGTACATGGTGCTGGGGGAAGAAGATGAAACACCTGGGAAGGGATCAGAGGTGATAGATAGAGGCAGGAGCAGAGGGCAGGAAATGTATCATAGTGTTCTAAACTTCAGAAGGGATGCTGAAGTGTCATCAGGAAAAAAATTAACAGTTATTGTTCTGACCCTAGGGTACTGGAAGACTGTGACTCACTGATTTTAGGAATATCTTGTCATTAGTCACATAATGAAGAAATACAGCATGTCCACTTTTACTCTTTTTTTTTTGCTTGGTTTTTTTGTTTGTTTTTAAAAAAATCATTTATTGAGTGATAAGGAGCAAGAGACATAACATTTTTATTGCCCTTGAGAATTCACACAAATACCAACACGCAGCTTCGTAACTTCTGATTAGCTTTAACTTTTTACACAGTTGTGTAAGGTACTTGAGTACAGGCATTAGCCATTATGATTTGTGCCAAGCAGAGACAGTATCTGATAGTCTGCAAGCACAGACAGTACATGTAAAATATGAAGACCTTTTTAAAAGAGGGAGCAAGCCAGAATCAAAAGTACACAAACCCAACCTTGTCATCTCAAGGAACAAAATACCACTCTGATTTAGAGATACGATTCTTAAGGGGGGAAAAAAACCTCTGGAAGATAATTGTAGAGTCAGAAATTTAAATTCACTCTACTGAGAGCAAGAAATAACAGTGAAGCATTTATTATTGCGGATATAAACTAAATAGGTTTTATTTCACCCCGCTTTTCCTTCTTCAGAAAAACACCCATCAGTTTAAGTAGTAAAAGAGGTCTAGAAAAATGCCTGTTTGAACAGTTTTAGAATTCAGGTTTCACTTACTTAACTTTAGAGGAAACGGGTAATTTGAAGATGTTGCAGGTTACACTTCAAGGTCAAACTTCATGCTTACAGCCAAAGGGGAGAAATAAGCATATTCCTTAAACACTGAAAATGTTTATTTGCAAATAATTGACAACTTAATAATACTTTTGGGTGGCCAAGTAAGCTGTTCATACATTCTTAGCAAGGATCCTCAGTACTATAAGAGTTAAGAATGGTGAAATATATTTGATACAGACAGTTCATATAATCTGTAAAATGATTATCTGACAGTAGTTTATCAACAAATTACTAAGGACAGAAAGACAAGAACCACCACTCCACAAATAACGAAGAGCCTTTTAAAAAGCCATTTAAAAGCTGAGGACTCTGAATCACTTCAGTTTAATAAGACTGTTCCATACAGGATCTTCATGAAGCAAATAAAGGCCTGAGATTCATTTAAGCAAATGTGCTATAAACACATGTAAGAAGTGCACATTCATAGCCTTGAGAGATACAACAAGTCCTGCATAAAGCACTGAAGCAATGATCAGATTTGGGCAATCCCACGTAGTGCTCAACTTCAGCCAAGCCTTGGAAGAGGTGGGGCAGCCCCTCTCCCAAATTACAGCAGGGAGGTATGCAAATCTCTCCCACCTGTGAGAACAAGGCAGGTAGCATTCCTCCTTCAGGGCTCCATGAACACTTAATACTTTCATCTCACATTTCAGCTCAGTCTGTTGTAACTCACTGCCTGACAAGCCAAGCAAACAAACAGCAAGAAACTGTGAAAAGGTGAGAACAACTGAAATGGCACCAAGAAGCTTGTGTTTCCACTTTGGTATCATGGAAAAGCGAGGTTTTGAAAATACCGCCACAGACCGAGATGCCACTTTACCCTGCAGTGATTTTAGTAAGATGTTGAAATTTCCTGCTGTCAAATACTAGTTTTTCCTGTTAAAGAGCACACCAGACATGTCTCACCTAACAGGCAGGCATCTGTTCAAGCCAGTTTTAAGCTTCCTGCTGTCTCCCCTCCTGGCAGTCTCTCCTTGCCAGCTCTGAGCAGGGTTTGTATTGCTGGCATGCAATAGATAACATCTAGACACAGAAATTGGGATGAGATGGCTGAGATCCCAAATGGTTTTAGCTTTTTTTTTTTTCAATCAGGAAAAGAAAGCGAAGGTGGCGTACAAAGGGAAATGTAATGAAAAAATAAGAAAAACTCTTTGATAGACTTCTAATGGAGTAAACCGATAAATCTTCATTATGATCAGCTGCCCATTACTTGCTGAAAAACTGCTCAGATTAGCAATGCCATACCAAGTTAGATTCACCTACTTTAAGACCAGTTCTCAGTATTTTTATATTATTTTATTTATTTTGGAGGTGGGAAGAATGACAGGATTTTACTCTATCCATATCAAGTCCCCAGTCAAAGCGAGACCTGGAGTGCCTGCTGAAAAACTAACAGCTTTGGAGAAACACGCAGAAGGGTCTGTAACTGAGGTTACCATGGAGGTTACCATTACTTACAACTTCTTTAAATTCTGAGGATTTTCATTCTCTCTAATGACAAAATGATCTTGCTTAATCACTGCAATCATTTTGTTTATACTTAACAGTGACAGTTGACAAAGCCTGGCAAAGCATGGCAGAGAGCTTCATGCAACCAAGTTCATGTGAATTCTGTGCCTGAGCTGCCAGTAGAGAGAGCTCAGTTATTAAGAACAGTCCTGCCATTTTCTTGACATGTGTTTGCCCTATATTCTGTAATTCAAATTACTTGTTCAAAATGCAAGACAGTCCTCTCACAACAGCAATGGGCTGGACATGGCACAAGCAGCATTATGTGAGAGCTAGAAATATATTAGCAGGGAAGGTAATCACTGTGGGGACAGGAGCAGGAGAGGATATGGGGTCAGGCACAGCAGGACCTAACTGCTGCTGAACATCTTCCTCAAGAAATGAGGATCAAGGCCTGGCTCACAAAGCCTGCTGTTCCACCATGACTAAAACATCTGACCCACTGGCAGTGTGGGGCTCTTCTCTTAATATCACATAGACTATTACATTGCTCTACTGCAATTAGTTATTTCACAAACTTGAGAAGACAGCTGTGGTCCTCCTGTGAGGTTCCTCAACTCTATGGATCATCTATGTAAGGTTTAATATAGTTGCATCTCAAAACCCCTGTTTAAGAAAGCAATATGTCAAGATCATGCAAAAACAGCAAATGCCAGAAGTAAGCAAAGTCTGTAACATTCTTTTGGTCTCCTGGAGTTTAATTTATTTAATTTGAATCATATGAAACCATACAGGCTATATGGAGTCCTATATAATCAGCTGAGAGAGAATGGTACCGCTGGAACACACCTGTATCCTAAAAAGATTCATCTCTTTCCACTGAATAGAGATGATTCCAGACAACCAGACCAGTCATGCAAATTTTATCTGGCTAAGGTTGCATGCTAAGATGAATCTCATCCCCTATACTCAGACATTGTGATTAAGTTTTGATTTACATGACCTAATTATATGCTACTGTTTCCAGAAGAATATCTGGCTCATTCAATGTCCAGAACAGACTTTTTTAATTAAATAAGATAGTGTAGTTAAATTATGTCTTACATTGCACCAGCACTAAGTGAGTTGGTACCATTTATCCTCTTTGCTTTAATCTCTGTACCTTGGTTCCCACATGTGCAATGCTGAATATACTACCTAATGTTACTAAGAAGGTTATGGAGATAGAAATCTAAAACAGATCTAAAGTACAGCATTACAAGCATTATGAAAAACCTCTCCAAGGAATTAATATTCTGTGGTCAGTACAAGATAAATAAAGGGCAAATAAACCCTGGGGCTCCATGCATGACTGAGGGTAATAAAGAAACACTGCACTGCTGGAGACACAGGGATCTTTTAGACAAACTAACAATTCCATGAACCTCGGCAATAATGAAATCCAATTTCCTATGGATTTGGGTCTTGAAGTGAATTAAATTTGATATCTGTGATGCAAGCTTCAGCTGGTTGACATATTTTACAGTCTGTCTATGCAGTGGTCTCTTCCAATACTGTATAAACTAATGCTGGAGGCTTTCCTTCTGCAGAGTACTCTGCCTCACCTTATTTTCAAGGAACTCCTTAGGAGCTTAACTATCTTTTAGTTGGATCTGTCATATTTGTTTAAAATCAGCTAACAAGTTTCAAAGGTATTTTACCAGCAAGGGAATGAGACACATAGCATAATCTTAAACATCTTGTTGCCATAGGAAAGGAAGGTAAAGAGGTGAAGGAAGGACAGAACTGAGGCCTGTTACTTCTGAATGTTCATCTCAAATAACATCCAGCTGTTAAAACATTAAATGTTACTCTCAACACCACAGGGCAAGGTCTTAAATGGATTTTCACTGTTCTCTACTCAGCACATATATGTTTATTTAATATGATTAAAATAACCTTAGTAGTCTATCACTCTTGGGAGGTAGGCAGAACATCAGTTTTGGTTAGTTCTATTGCAGTCTTCAGAAAAGGGGAAAACTTAATTCTTTTTTTCCTTGTGTTTTTAATACAGTTTCCCTCCTTCTGCTCCTAGTTTAGAAAAACACCAACAACCACACCCACAAAGACATAAGTACAAAGGCTTGTATTACTTTTTTTAAAAAGCCAGTTGAGAAGGATACTGCTCATCAGCCATGAAACCAAACAACACCGAAGTGCAAATGCTAACTGCATTCTGGGTGGTATTTGTTTGGTTTTGGTTGTTTTTTGAGGACTGACTCACAAGTACAAACAGTTCACTGGCAACCAGAAGCATTGTCAAGCAACAGCTGTCATCTATTAATAAACAGGTTTAGGCATATCTGAGACTCATAAGAATTGTGAATAAATGAAATACTGTTGTTATTTGTCAGCATGTCCAAGCAAACTTCTGGAATAATCTGTGTCCTTAACATTCATTTCCACTGCAGCCTTTCAAATACAATTCAATCAGTTATTATTGCCCTTCTCCAAAATTTCATCAGTCAGAGGAAGTTAAAATTCAAGTACTACATTCATTCAGTTATTATTAATGGATTGGTTTGAAAATTGTGAGTTCTCAGGAATATGGCATGACTCTTTAGCTGTTACCCATGTAAGCTGTCACATAATATCTGATTGTTTTAATGAGACTACCCATGTAAACTAGAGCTGGAGGACTGAGACCCAGCATAGAGTGGCTGAGATGGCAAGTGTCTGGAAGGTCAAGCAGAGCTTTAGCTCTCTGAATTGCTGGGGTACAGAAGTCTTCTCCGCCCCTTAAGCTCACTACAAGAAAAACTGCAAAAGCAGAGAGAGGAAAATGCAGCACAAAATAGTCACAATATAAACCTGCTTTTTTTGTTTTGTTTTGTTGAAGTATCTGACACATTTTAATGAGTTTTTTTCCCAGTCCTCCAGTGAAGCACAACTTGTTCTAAATTTCAAAAGAATTCAGAAGCTTAGTAGTTCTGTGTGAGTTCTATGATTCTGACATTGATCTTTACCATCTACAGGAGTGTTAATAAAGAAATGTCTGTAATAGATGGTAAGCAAGAGTGTATATAAAAAATCCTAGATTTCCTCAGATTAATACAGTCTACTGCAATTGAATCTAAATATGGTCTCCTGCCTGCCAGCATGCCCTGCCTATTTATCTTACCTCTGAATGACCTTCACATACTTCCCAAGAACATGGCCATAATAGACTTTTCCAGGGAGTTCCTTAAAATGAGTTTCCCCCGTGGGACTGGTAAAGCAATGACATGCTTCCACTGAAGCATCTCATCAGTCTGGGACAGGTGGTCCTATTGCAGAAGTAAGGGAGGCCTGATATCCTCAGACACAGGTGTCTCAGGCCAAAACACTGTGCAAAGCTGTATCTCCTTTTTACAATCAGCAAGTACATATTTCACTACTCGAGAATGGATGTATGACTGAAATGATCTCAGACTGGCATCTATCATGTCTTTTTTTTCACAGCTACTAGTCACACTTCCTACTGCATTTTCCCTTCTCCAAAATTTCATCAGTTAGAGGAAGTTAAAATTCAAGCACTACATTCAGATTTCACAGTTTTGTGAACAGGCAAATTATTTTGTCGAACCTGAAAACCATGATGAAACTGTATGGTAGATTTATTTCTTTTTTTCACTGAGCACTCTTTCTTATCAGGCCAGTGGCAAAACCAATTGGGCTGAAGGAGTCCTTGTTTAAATCAACTAATGGCATTTCACTAAAAATGGCAGATTATACACCAAAATGACGCCTCATCAGGATTCCAGACATTTCTAGCTAGGGTGAAGAGTTGCTACAGACAAACTTGACAAATTCTCACAGGCATAATTTTCAAACACACATAGATGCATGCAGAGCACACAACTGTTCAAAGCAGTTCTAATTAAAACCACGCAGCAGTACAACATTTCCAATGTGGTCTGAATTTGTCTGCCATGTCCACACTACGGATTTTCATGAAGATGAGTAGGAATACCTAAGTTCCACTTACAGTAAAATAAGTGCAAGCAATGTTAATTGAGAAATATCCGAACGTAATTTCTGTACACTGCGGCGAATTCTCTTAGATCTTTCCCAAATGCACTGAACAGAAATGCTCACTTTGCACATATTTGTCTTTGCAGCAGTTATGATCATAGCTATTGTTTTGTAGCTTTCATACTTCACACTAACAATATATTCTCTATTTACAGCAGACAATGTCTTTTTCATTTACAACAAAATCAGAATTATCTTATTTGAGACTTTTTTTCCAACTATTCAAGGACCTGCCATTATCTTCCTGCTCTAAACAGTGTTTGACTGTTGAGTTCCTGAGCTTCTTTTTCATGCTAACGTAATCAAAATATTTTTTCTTCTTCTCTTCTCCCCCAAAATAACCAACTACAGCTTGTGTTATTATATAATATGACAGGACCTTGATTTAGCATCAGTCCAACCCTGAGCTATTATTCTGACCATCCCCTATGGCTACTTAATCAAAACACTGCAACTTGTGACTTTGTCAGTAATTTTGCTCATTTATCTTTATTATGACTTCAAGAATATTCGGAATGGAAGGTTAGTTTTGTATAACTAATATTGGTGATGAATGGCAATGATAATGCATTGCATGAAGAACATCTATTAATGTCTAAAATAATATTCTACTGTCTAAAAATAAATTGCAATGCAAAACATTTTCAGAGCTAACGAACAATAATTCAGTCCTACAGAAGTATTGCAACTCTGAGGAGTAAGGATCTTTAAGCCAACACACTCGAATTAGTTAGAGGTGCTGACTCTGACAGCTACAGTATTGATTCTACCACTAATTAACTCAAATCTTTAGGTCCCAGTAACTTCAAAAGCACTAGTGTAAATCAGCCAAACAAACAGCTATGAACCTTGGATAAAAGATTTGATTGCTGAACATACTAGGTCCACTGATTCCATTAGCATGCAGCATCCTCACTGTGTGCACATTCTGCAGAAACCCAGAGGAAAAAGGAATCTTCCTGGCACAGAACTGGAACTACTCTAGAGATATTAACCACTCCCTTAAAGAAAGGCATGGGACAAAAAGTCACAAATGGAGCCTTCCTGAATTTTCACTTTCTCTCTGAACTGTCTTTTACCTGTTCCCCACTTCTATTCTTCTATTCTCCCACAATTCTTCTCCTCCATGTTCCTCCTGCAGCTACAGTATCCCTCCTCCAAATGTTCACTCCATAATGCAAAACCAGCACTGACTGTGCTTTGCTAAATCTGTTCTGTAATTACAGCCTTGTTTATGCAATCTATCAGGAAAAATCTCCCATTTTTTTCTACTTAGAAAAGAAGCCTACCTTTTCCAGTATTTCCTTAGTCAAGACTGAGAATGCTTGCTCAATGTTCACATTATCTTTAGCACTGGTTTCAAAAAATGGTATTCCATATTCCCAAGCAAGCTGAAAAACAAATGTAGGCAATGGGATGAAGTTTTTTCCTGAAGTCTTCAGGAAAAAAACACTTCCTAATACTAGTAGCAAGAGATGTGGAGGTGTTCTGACTGCTTCTAACATGCTGTATAAACACTGATAAAGTACATGTCAGCTCAGCAAAGTATTCTATATTCATACTCAAGTTATAAATTTCAGGTAACTCTAAAAACAGGTAACTCTAAAAAAATTCTTAAATTTTAGCATTTTCAAAACAGCATTTTTAACCTTTTAACCTTGATCTTTACTTGTAAATAACAAGAATAAATCCCAGTGGATCTGTTCTCAATGTTTTGATATCTTTGAAAAATGAACTGTCTCCCAGGCAATTATTTAGAGGAAACTAATGGAGTGCCTGAAAAAAAAGTATAGACAAAAGTGTGACATAAACTGTAGAAAAAGAGGCATAGTGAAATATAAGAGCCAGGCAGAGAGAAGCACAGAGATAACAGGCAAGCAAAGAACAGGTATGTATGCAAAAATACATTATGGTAATAGGCAAAGGGAAAAAATACTTAGAAGGGCAGTATAGACTTTATATGGGTTGCTTTTATTTCATTCACTTATATTCTCTCATTTCCAGTGTATTTCCCTCTCAGATAGCTTAGAGATATGTTGGCATGAAAAAAAAAACCTCAACACAGCAAAAGTCATAGTTTTTTAAGGTCCTGGACTTTTCCCAATTTATATGGTTAAATACATGGAGAAAAAGAAAAAAACAGTTGCATCGTTGCCTCCCAAGTTAGGGGGCCAAGGTGGGAATAAATATGCTAAAAAACCCTGTAGTGGAAGAGTTTATTCCCATTACAATGGATCCCTTCTTTGTACACACCTAGAGAAGATGATCCCAGACAAAGAAAATGCCCTGCTGCTTATATGTATAGAAAATCCTGTGATTACTAACCACTTAATGATTTATTGAAACATTCTCCATTAGGATAAAAAGTCTAATGTTGGCAATTCTGTTTGTTTTCTATGAGCTCTAGAAGTAACAAATCAATGCTTTACAAAAATTCCAAAATCAGGCATGAAGATACAGATACAAGAATCAGACTTCGATGTTTTAGTCAAAATATAATCAAGATTATATTAAGGGTAGGAAAAAAAGTAAGCAAAGTGGTTTCCTTTCCAAAATGCTAAAAGAAAATGTAATTCTGAAAATAAAAGTGATACCTAGACCTTTTTTCCAGACAGAGACTGCTTAATAAGGGATTCTGAAACTCCAGCTGACTGCTGTGAACTGTTTATGGTACTGCAGCAACTTGCTACAGAAAGTTAATATCATTTGACTATTGCTAATACAAAACAATGATGCATAATGGTTCATAAAGAAAAATACAGGCAATAAAAACACACTGAGCTAACAAAGAAGAGAAAACTTGTTTGCAGTTTATAAAGTACACAGAAACTACTATTAAATAGTCCCTTTTCCTTTCTTGTATCAGGTAACAGATCCCTAGAGGTTACCTATGTACAAGCTCTGACGAACACAAAAATACATTTTAACCATGGAATCACGTAAATTATTGTGAAAGATAACCCCACTTGAAATGGGACTACTGCCCATATGGTATGAGCTCAGCCATGGCTTTGCCTACCTCAGTCTTGAAATCCACCAATGATGGAGATTCTATAACCTTTATGGGACCCTCTTCCACAGCTACATCATCCTTCTAGTAGAACAGGTTCTCTTCATCTCCAACCTGAACCTCCCAGGCCAGGACTTGTGTCCCTTGCTTTATTGTCTGTCTCTACATTTCTGTAATTTCACTAGTTACACTTCAATTACTGTAGACAAGTAACTGCTCCTTAGCCTCCCCTTTACCCACCTACCTCAGTTCTCCTTATGGATTACTGGTACTAGA
>NW_008677642.1:0-19592 GCF_000695815.1 Acanthisitta chloris | reverse complement strand
ACCATCTGCGGTTTCTGAACACCATTCTTGAAATGGGAGAGCCAAAGCTGGACACAAAATTGCATGTGGCCTTGCCAGCACTAAGTGTGTGTGTGGGGTAATTAATCTCCCATGATCTACCATCCATAACCCTTCTAATGCAGCCCAGCATGCTTTTAGGCCATGAGACTACACTGCTGACTTATATTCAAGCTGGTGTTCATAGTAACTTGACCATCCTTTGCAGCAGGGCAGTGACTCATGCCTGGGATTATTCTATCACAGGTGCAAATCTCTGCACGTCATGAACTTCATGATGTTTCTGTTGACCCAGTTCTCAAGTCTATCACGGTCCCACAGAATTGGTGTTCTCTCATTTGGTGTGCCTGTCACACCCCTTAACCTCATGTCACATGCAAATCTCCTTCTATCATCAGCCAGATAACTAATGAAGACAGCAAACAAAGTGACTGAAGGAAGGCTGACTGACTACAGTTCCCTGAACCTCCTTCCTTGCCTTTTGAAAAAAGATAGGTGTCATGCTGGCATCTTTCTAGTCAAAAGAAATCTGAATATCATAATTTTTCAGAGTTGACTGACCATGGCCCCAGTCACACTGACCAGCTCTTTCAGCATAATTGGGTGAACTTCATTGTGTCTATGGAAATATCTGACTTTCACAAGCCAAACTTGTCCAATGCTGACTGACCTACTCCTTCCCAAACCATGCCAGTACCTGCAGAGGCCTGAGAGCAAGCTCTATTTATGAAGACCAATGCAAAAGGAAAATCGAATCAAATCAAAAAACCTTGAGTACTTCAGCCTTCTCTGTATCACGTTACTATATTGCCTACTACACCTATCAATGCACCCCCATTTTCTCTATAGGTGTACACTGGTCAGAGAAGATTAATATATGTGTTAATTCAATCCACCTTGCACACTGGTAAGTATTGTGGCAAGCAAGTCCTCTAAAGCTAAAATTCCCCCAGTCCAGTATTAAAGGAATTGGAGGTTTGACCACTGCTCTGGCTACTCCCTTGCACATTCAAAGCACTATTTTTCTCCTTTGGGAGCATCTTGAATAGATCCATAAATAAAATACCTAAATACATTTACAAACCTATGCGAATTATGCTACTGGGAAAAGATATAATATGTCTTCCTTAAGACCAGTTCGGAGTTCTTGACTGAAATAAGCTCATATCTTACTTACAATAACAAAATAAGTAATGCTAGTATCGCTTAAGATAAAACTTAATTCCAATTGTTCATTTCTTTTAACTCAAAATATGCTACTTCCTAGCAAAGTGCTGATATGATTTCTTAGTGTTGAATCAGAGAGAAATATCAGGCTGAAATATTCCTAGAACTGTGCAATATTTTTTTAAATTTGCACTGTACATGTAAAATTAGCATTGAAGCTACAAATCAGCTTCAGCTATGAAGACAGCAAAAGCAAAAAAAAATAAAAAAAGGACGAAAATTTTACTTTGCTCTTTCTGTTAGAACAACTGCCATATTCTACCAAGTCATACACCTTCAATATTTTTATTTATTTTTCAGTAAAAAAGATAATTAGCTTGGGGGGGGTGAATGGAGGAGCCCAAGAAGGTTGACTCAAAACTTTTGTTGAAGTGAATAAGAAGCAATTAACACAAGAAAATGCTTCACAGTATTAAAATGATATATATCAATTTCTGAGTGATCAAATTACATAATTACAAGAGAAAACAACAAAATAAATCTCAGCATTAAATTAGTCTATAATGTGGTATACAATGGCCACACAGCTGTGACAGATTTTTACTGATGTGCCAACACAGATGATAAGATTCCCAGGGAATATAGGGTTCTTCTCTGCAAGATACTGAGCAGAGCAATACTTACAGCTCATATGAGGTAAAATGTAATATATAAGTATGAAGTATTATGTGGCAGAGTTAGTATCAAACTGTTTTCTCTTCAATAAGGATATTTTTTTCTTTGGAGTGAGAGAACAATTACTAACTCTCTCAGTTCAGTCAGATGCTTTAGCACTTGTAAATCATATTAAAAGAAGAAATAGTAGAACTGAAGAGTTGTCTTGCCTCGGAACACAGGGGAAATCTAGAAAGCAGGCTCACTGGGGAGGAAGTAATGATTTGTTTCTGAAAAATACTACACTAAGAGAAATTTTGATTGCATGGTTAAGAACACAGAAGGCAGAAAACGTCACAGTTAATACCATATGCAAAACCCTACTACTGCCCTCTTGTGCACATGCATCCAGTGACTCTTCAGATTTCTGACACTGTGTTCTTTGTGTGAGAGTACACGTGTATTTCTCAGCAACCTTATTCCCTGTACACAGATATGTACATTAACATCGAAAGCGTCTTGCATACGAACAATGAACTTTCAAGAGTTTGTTTGTAATGCTGTCAAGAAGGTAATGCTGTTTGTTACAGTTTCCTAATCTGGGATTATATAATTGGCAAAAAGTTATCAGTGTTCTTTTCTTTCAACACAAGACATCCTGCCTGACTCACCATGCCTGAAAGCATAATAGGAGGGCTCATTCCAAGTTCCAGACAACAGATGCATACAGTCTGCAGTAGCACCATTACTGGTATATAGGACACACTCTCCTGCAATATTTAGCCATTATCACAATTGCTTCTGTCATAGCATGGCTCCTGAATTCCCTCACGAGTTCTCAGTGAGAGTCATTTGCCATTGCCCTTAAAACAGCACTCCCCACTTAACAACAGTTCTTCCCCTGGTCAGCAGGTATAAACTATCCTGTAGTCTCAGCTGTAGGACACATACAGACTTAAGTCTGGGGGGATGGATGTTCAGCCTTATTTAAGACTATTCATAGACAATGCAGATCATTTTGCCAGACTAATTCCTTATAGGCAGACTATAGCAAAAAGATCATTGAAGGATGGTACCAGAAAAATTGTGCTGAATGCATTGTATTTTAATATTCCACATTACAACAGCACTCTGAAAATGCAACTCTAAAATATTTTTAATTAAAAATATAAGATTTCTATTGTAGCATCTAAAATGTTTATAAAGTACATTTTAACCTTTAAGAGAAAAATCAGTATTCTAAAGAGATCAGCTAGGAATTAATGTATTTCTACTCATATGCTAAAAAAAAACCCCAACCCTCCAGAACTCCATTAATGTTCTTCTAGAGCAATTCCTAATAGAACTTTTGGAATTCAGGAGCTTTTTATCATTTTCAGTTTAAAAGCTCACCGTCACATACTAAGATACTCAGGAGAACCCAAAGAAAATACCCATGATACCTTTTCTCCTTTCTGTTTTGGCACTACACGTTCTGACTCCTTATCACACTTGTTGCCCAACAGTATTACGTCCACTTCATCACCTGCTTTCTAAAAGAGAACCAGCATTAATGAGTGTCAAGTAAGAAAAAAACAAACAACAAAAGCCCTTCACCTTCAGCTCACACCAACCTTCAACACTTCATTCCCTTGAAAGTAAAGGCTAAATTCTGTCCTGACCTTCATATGTGGAAATATTTTCCACCAGTTACTGGGATTAGGAGGAAAACAGCAAGGTTGCAAAGAGCAGAAAAAAGCCACTTCAAAGTGCCAGGCATAATTTCCAACTCCTTTCATAAGGTATAAAGTATACGGTGCATGGTCACCATCTTCTGATGAATGCTCCATCTGGAGGCTTTAAAATGACTGGAAATGCCCCGAATTCACAGACACTGCCCTCCCTAAAGTAATATATTCATGGATTAGCATATGACTCCAGTCTACATCCAGTATTCACAAGTAAGAAGGAAGGAATTTGCTGCACCTGAAAGAGCACCTCTCTGTGCTTCACTTTTGCACACAGACAGTAAAATTACATTCAAAGTATTCAAACTCAACATAAAAGTCTGATTATTCCAAGGCACTCAGAAGAAGGCAATAGATTTTTAATGAAGTAAAATTTAAAAACCTCATTGATTCCAAAAGGAAGAAAAATCTACTTTTTTGCCCTTGTCTCTATCCTTTGTTCCTCTAATCCACTCACGTCCATGATGACTGTGAAATGCACTGGGTTCTTTACATCAGTGTTATTTTAAGATAAGCCATTATAGCTACATGTGACTGGAATAATGTCAAGGAAAGGGAACAGTTCTGCAAGAGCATGTGGAATTTGAAAACTGACATTTGTTGTGAAAATCATAATATTTAAAGCCACTTCTGGTACTCAAATGGAGGAAGCTGAAGGCCTCAATCTAGGGACAATTGAAGCTAATGTGGTCTGATGCCATGGCTTTTATTCTGAAGGTACATGCTCACACAGCTTCTCTGATGACTCAAAGAGCCTGGTCTCAGGCTGCAGATCTCTCTATGGGGACACTGATGAAACCTCTGATCTCTGTCAAAGTCTTCATTTCTTTAACTTTACCAAAGGACAGAATCAGTCACAATCATCTTGCCAAGAGCTCACACACATGTACACATGTCCCTCCATTCAGAAAAATGCAAGGAAAAACCTCTACTCATTCAAGGATGAGAGAATCATTATTTTTAGTTTATTTGTACTTTTACAACTAAGTTGCATCCTTTGAAGAATACAGCAATAGGCACGATTTATTATTAAAGAACCCTATTTCATTTTTTAAAACCCATTCTCCTCTTAGAGTCAGCTAATCTTATTTCACAACCACAGCTGATGTTCAAGACAGTGTCATATTAAAATGAAGTAAACTTAACATAAGACTATGAAGTACAGGCCTAAAATAATGAATCAGTCTAACCTGGATTAATATACCAAAATGTTGACAGTTTAAGAAGGCATTGGAGCTTTACTCATTAAGGTCAATCACATACACCAGTTCCTAAGAAAGGGTAAATAGACAATTTTATCTCATCACATAATCAACTTTTAATTTGGAAGAAGACTGCATGTTGATGAAGGTTTTACGAGTGACATTTGACTCTACTCTGAAGCTAAAGGTCAAAGGGAAATACTTGCATACTGCATGTAAAAAAAACCACTGAATTCATCCTGAAACTTTATTTCTGTAGAAACAGTACAAATGTTTTGCAGTAGGAATGTTCTTTCTAAACAGCTTCACACAACAACAAAATTTAAAAGAGGTTAGAGGTACCAGGACTTTCAGGAACTATTTATCAGTATTACCAATCACTAAGTATTTATTTCTGCAAATAACTATTATTTCTACATCAATATATTAATGTATTTTCACTTTGTCTGGATCCTCCGCCAAAGCACTTAAAATACTCCTTTTTTGAAGATTGTATCTTCTAGTTTCTTGGTTTTAGGAAACTAAAGATTATACACCAAAATTATGTCCATTTTAAATTCTGAAAACTGATTATGTAGACGAAGTCTTGAAAAATTAAGTCAATATGACTAGACAGAAGTTTGACCATGTGCTCAGTTGGCATAAAAACTGCAGAGATACACCAATTTGAATTGGCCAAAAATAGGGCTCTTCAGTGCTTCCAAAAGCTGTGTATTTTCATACTCTTTATTTATAGCCCAGGAATAAGCTTTCCAAATGTAAAATCTATAGCTAAAAAGATGATGGTTACTTTACAGCTGTTAAAATGCTATTATGCAAGTCAGCACTCAGTAAGCTGATAGAGCCAGGAAACATATTTTCCCAATGCCATGGAAAGTACTATTTAAAATGTCATCAATTTCATTAATGCAAAAAGAATTGTGTTTTTGTTTGGGTTTTGGTTTTTGAGAGGTTAAAAAAAAATATGTTTTGCTTTGGCATCTCAAAAATGCCAGACTTTTGGTTCACTCTCTCAGTTTTTCCTTGGGTTTTAACATTTCAAAGTTCACATTTTATTGAAGCTTAAAATAATCTGAACTTGGAGAAAACCTAGACAATATTTCTAAAAGTGTCCAAAAAAGGAAAGATCAGCAGTATATTGCATTCAAAAAATTGGAGCCAAGAGATTCATTGAGACTGACCAAGCGTTTTGAAATGTTTGGCAGAGCTTGGAGTCAGCAGGTTTTGGCAAAAGGGTTTTTCCACTGCTGTACTCCCCAGCAGCTGGATCTGGTGGCAGCAGGAGCTGCTCTGAGCAGTGGCCACGGGAGGGAGCAGCGGCAGAGCCTCACACTCGGCAGTGCCACACACTGGACTCAGAACAGTGCACTCTGGCACCGCACACCATGTTCTCTTTTGCAGCCACGCACCCACGCCCTTCACCCTACTGCTTAATGTTCACCTAGCCCGGGCACCCAAACAGGCAAATAGCCAAGTCACTGACTATGTGGCTATTAACAGAAATCAAAAATGAAAAATGGAAAATATCTTGCTCATCCCTTTTGTATGTAATTTGTTTGGGGATGTTTTCGGTTTTATTTCCAATGTTAGGTCCTCTTTTTTCTGTAGTTCTCGTTTTCCCAAACTGCTATGAACTTAGGTACCTGAGTATCAAAAGCAGCAGACACCTTCATGCTAAGAGGACTACATTGTATCTGTACTTAGAGGTTACTGGAGGAAACTGTCCCTTCACTTTTCAAATGGTGAGCACAGACCTTACCATGAATGGCAGGCCTCAATCTCCCCCACAGCAAACTGGCCATGATCACAAGCTCATCCAGACTCCTTGTTGTATAAAACTATCTGTCCAGTGACACATTTTCCAGAACCACCACCCTGGCCCTCCACCCGTTTCCAGTGTATAGCTGTGAAGGGTTGCATGATTCTGATACTCACTGACAGCAGTTTGCAAAGGCAACAAAAGTAGGTTTGTAGATCCAAACAGTGAACCTGCAAACCCATACCTGATACATATACTATGGGGATACTTAATTAGCTTGTATTTGAGGAAGAATAATGTAATTTTTCATTTCTGAAGACGATACACACATGAGATTTGAATAAGAAATGGCCTGGACTGCTGGGGCTGCTCAGCTGGAGAAGAGAAGATTGCATGGTGACCTCATAGGAGGCTATCAGTATCTGAAGGGCCTACAGGCAAGCTGGAGAGGACTCTTAGGCACTGCAGTGACAGGACAAGGGGCAAGGGGTTCAAGATGAAGGAGGGGAAATTTAGACTAGATATTAGGAAAAGGTTTTTTCCTATGAGGGTAGAGAGACACTGGCACAGGTTGCCCAGGGAGGTAGTGGCTGACCCAACCCTGGCAGTGTTCAAGGCCAGGCTAGATGAGGCGTTGAGCATCCTGGTCTAGTGAGGAGGTGTCCCTGCCCATGGCAGGGGGCATTGGGACTACATGATCTATAAGGTCCATTCCAACCCCTAAAATTCTATGATTCTATGAAACAGCAAGATGAAGACAGAGCTGGAGAAGGCCATAAAGCTAGGAAGTTTCTTCTTCCTGCTCACTAGACAATGACACTAGAAACTTACCCTTTGTAATATTCAAGAGCAATTTGTTTGGAATAGATTGTCATCACAATCTCTTTGACAGCATCACATGGGCAGTGTTCGTGTTATGATTCCCATACATGTCTCTTTGCATATATTTTTCTATGTGCCATCTTATGACCTCAGTTACAAATGCCTGGTTTCCAGGACTTCAGTGGAATTACATGAATGATAGGATTTGTTTATGTATTAGCAAACTTAGACACCAGTAGATAAATGAATTTATCAGAAAACCAATCTTGGATTAGATATAAACCGATTTAGTAAAATGACAAGAACAAGAATTTTAAGTTCTAATCAGAGCCATAACAACAAACCCATCTATGAACTGGAACAACGTGATCTTTTGACATCAAGCTTTCCCATCTGAGCAAGAAAACCTCGGAAGAGTTTGAAGTGAAACTAATTTACATTTGTAAAGCACTTCTTCAGGTCACTTCTTCAGGTAAGACAAAAAGTAAGCTAATATATTCCAAGAACACTAAACAATTGTCACCAAGACTTGCTACAACATGAGGAAAAATAATTTCATGCAGAAAATTCTGTGCTGGCAGATAATCTACATCGTGGAGATAATTGTTAGGAACTGGTAATGTCACCTTCACAGCCACACCAGGACACTAGCACAATGAAAACCAGTCCAAGGTACGTAAAAGAAAACTGGGACCTACCATCTGTGTCAACAGGTTTAGGAAACCCAGAGGCCATGCATGAATCATCGAGTGAATTAGGATGGCAAGGACTTCTGAAAGTCATCTGGTCTAACCCCCTGCTTGAAGTTGGGCCAACTTCAAAGTCAGATCAGGTTGTTGAAGGCTCTGTTAAATGGAGCTGTAAGTGTCTCGAGACTGTCCCTGGATATGTTTGACCGTTTGACCACTCTATTGTGAGGAACTTTTTTTGCCAGTGTTAGTTGGAATCTTGCTCAAAACATCCCGGAAAGAACTGGGGTGTTTTTTGCAAATGGATTTGGTACACAGTTACTTGTCCTTTCAAAGGTCAAACTGAATCAGCCTTTGAGAACAGTTGCATAGAATAGCTAGAGGCCATATCAGTAGACAAGAGGAACACTTTAATAAATTGGACATAACCTGCAACCCTACAAATAAAAAATGAGTTGAGGTTCTAAAGTAATATTCCTGCAATTAACATGCTCTTAATGAATGCATTACAAATCAAATATATCTGTTTTGGATTTGCCAATAATGTCCTAAGATATTAATCTGTGAGTGTGTATATTTTTCTAGTAAGCTTTTTAAGCACAGTCATGTTACTTAATTTCCTCTAGTTCTGAATACAAATTTTACAGCAATACAGATATGGCAGTATATTTGTGTCTTGAATTCCTTGAACAATAATTCATTTTAATAGGAAAGTTGCTGTATTCCACACTTAAAATAACTGAAATATAATGAGAACATTGCTGCCAATCTGATTGTAATTGCACCGACTGGCCAGTTTTCATAAAATCAATGGGGTTTTTAGGAATGCTAAATTGCTTAGACTGTTATTTTCAACTGTTGTAAAAATGGCTTAGCACATTGAACAGACTTTTAAAAATCTTTCTGTTTAAAATCTTTATGTGCAAAGAATTAAAAAAAGCATAATGTAGTAACTGAATTGTCTCAAAAATTCCTGTTTGATTGGTTCAGGTGCAAGCTTTACATTACCTATTAGTCTGGTACTTAGCAAAACCTGTATTTTATCTGTTTCTCTTTTTAAAATATATTTACATTTTCCTATGTTTGCACATTTTAAGGGATGCTGTAGCAATGGCCACTTTGATTCTGGGCATTTGTGGGGAATTAAATACTGGTTTGTATTCACAGACCAAAGCAAATGCAGGGAATGTCACTGACCTCCAGTAAGTAATTAATTTTCATGAAATGCCCTGTGTTTTAACAGTTACAGCTTAAAAACATTTCTTTTGCAATGAATGGCCACATATATTTTCACCAAGACACTTCAGAAATTGATATCCCACTAGGACTACATTAAATTTTTTATTATTATCTAGCTCTATTACAACACTAATTGCTAGTTTTGAGATTGGTACAATCAATCACGCAATTTACATTCCTAGAAATTGTTTTAGATTGAGTACTTTTCCATTTTTTAAATTTTAAACTAATAAAGTACCTTCAGGGGTTAAGATTAAACAGTGTAAATATTAATAGCTTGAGTATATTTACATGAAAGCATTTAAGTGTCACAAACAGACAGCAGGCTCGTGCAGGTGTCATTTCCTGACTGACTCAAGCAGATCTAAGCCTGCAGGAGCTAGTCCCATCCTTGCCTCCACCCTAGCCATGCAGTCCTGATACTTTCTCGGTGTTTATGGTTGTGCATTGTAGCCCACTGAATCAATCATCCTGTTGATCTAATTAAAGATGACAGGATGAATTGACCCCTTTGGAGCCAGTGCGAAGACAGACCAGTATTTTACATAGAAATTTATACATATGGATATATAGATCTATGCATAGATAGACAGATATAAATGGATATATATGGATAATCTACATTTTCAGCTTCAAGTAACAGTAAACCTACTATAATACTGTGTGCTGAGTTAAATCTTTGTTAACCATGAAACTGTACAACCAGCAGCTTATCTAGCTGTGACTTTTGCTTGCCTAAGAAGTGCACATGATTTTCTTAACAAAATAATAAAAACAGATGTGTTAGTTTGAAGTGTGTTCCGACAAGTCAGTAAGAACATTGTGTCATCGAATCCCCATTGTAACACATTACTAAAGTTAGGCTCTATTGCCACCAATACTTCTGAGATGGCTCTGGGGTCAAGGATAATGATGTACTAGGTCACCATAGTAATGTTCTTAATAATGAGATAATGTAAATGTAATGTTTCACCAAGAGCACAAGATATGCTATGTATGTATTATTGGATATATGACCATGTGTAGTTCATTAATTCAGCTGTATACTGAAGCTGTGAAGAGAGAAAATGATGTGTTTGATGGTTTTATTTCAAGCCCACTTTCCCAAGATGAACTCTCCCATCCATCATGTTATATTCCCACCAAATCACAAGACTATTAAAAGAACCTGCCCTCAATGTTTACTTGATTTTAATCAACAAAAAGCACTACCTTGTTTGGATTCTTACACAAGCACAGTAACTTACACAAGCATGCTAAATACAAACTTCCATGCTACTGCTTAGGGGCAATCTCATTGCTCTCTACAGTCTCCTGAGGAAGGGAAGAGGAGAGAGGTGCTGATCTCTTCTCCCTCGTATCGAGAGTCAGGACATGGGGGAATGGCTCAAAGCTGCACCAGGGAGGTTCAGACTAGGTGTTAGGAAGCACTTCTTTACCAAGAGGGTGGTCAAACACTGGAACAGGCTTCCTAGGGAGATGACTGATTCCCCAAGACAAATTAAGAGGCATTTGGACAATGCCCTTAATAATATGCTTTAACTTTTGGTCAGCCCTAAAGAGGTCAGGCAACTGGACTAGATGATCACTGAACGAGATGATCACTTATGTCCCCTCCAGTTAAACTAATCTATTCTAAAACTGACCTGCCTCTACCTAAGAGAGAACACATCAAGAAAGGCCTAGCAATAAAAACTTGGGATACATGGCTACCGCCAGCTGAATGATTTCATGTCTAAGGGCTTGCCCACTCCTCCCTCCCTGATTCTTCTCTTCACATTGTTCCCACACATTCTTCTCCTGACCTTCCTACTCCTACCTGTTCATCTTGCACCAACTCCAAGAAGCGTCAGACCCTTCTATGAGCTTCTTAAACTCACTGATGGAGCAGAAAAACCATTCAGCTTTTTTTTTCCTGTGCTAATTTTCTACCACATTAGAAAGTCAGAGTGAACCACAGAGGGCTCTGACAGGCTCCAGAAGCAGCACAGTGGGAGCCAATGTTCAGAAGCTGGAAGAAGGGAACATATGCCCCATCTGGCAGCTGTGTCCTGTTGAATCACTTCCTATGTCACATGAAAGCACGTGTTTCTGGCAGCTGAGTGAACCGAACAGCTTCCTGCCCCAGCTCCCCCTCTTGAAACCATCTTCTTACATAAGTAACAAAATTAGGACAGGGAAAACACTGTGACATAGAACTTTGACACGGAAGCCAATTAAAATCCTGGGACGAGCTCATGGAGATTGACTTGTGCATAGCTACACCAGTGACAAAAGCACCATAACTCAGCATGCACAGAGCTGGATCGGAAGCTATGTTTTAGAAGTACTTCAGAAAACACTCCTGCATCACCATGGGCTTGTCCTGGGTAATAGACATTGTATTCCAGTTTCAGATGATGTAATTCTACTATTGTACTGTGTGCTGAGTTAAATGCAATAAATTCTGGTGAGAAACATACATCTCATGCAGTCACTTAAAACAAGTGCAGAAACACATTAATTACCTTAATTAAGAGATCAACCACTGACAAATATACTTACCTCATATATGTCTTCCATCCAGATTGTTATACTTTGAAAACTCTTCAGATCTGTGATGTCATATACAAGAACAAAGCCTTGTGCACCACGGAAATAGCTAGTACTAAGTGTATGGAATCGTTCCTGGCCAGCAGTATCCCTGGAAGAAATTGTAATAAATCATACGCACAAAGAAACAAAAAGATGATCAAACTGCAGAACTCCCAAGAAGAATCACTTTATTTTAAGGAGTATTGCCCAAATTTTGATTGATGAACCCTAACATGAAAGGAACAAGAAAAGATATGGATGACAGAAAACCTGGGCGCCAGACAAAGCAGTGAAGAAATACACTGGAAATTTATTCTGAATGCTACAGTTCTACTGGGGAAGCCAAACCAATGGCTGAAGTCTGAATGTATCATCAAGCACACCACTGCTTCTTTATATACGTAATCACTATGATCAGTACAACATAGGTGATTAAAAAAACCCCTGGAGTACAAGCACTGCAGGAGTCACAGAATCACAGAATCAGTTAGGTTGGAAGGGACCACAGGGGGTCGTCTGGTCCAACATCCCTACCCAAGCAGGGGCACCCCAGAGCACATGGCTCAGGATTGCATCCAGACGATTCTTGAATACCTCCAGTGAGGGAGAATCCATGACCTCTCTGGGCAATCTGTTCCAGTGCTCAGTGACTCGTGCACAGTAAAGAAGTTCTTCCTTGTATTCAGGTGGAACTTCCTGTGCATCACCTCTTGCCCATTACCTCTTGTTTTACTGGTTTCCACCACTGAGAAGAGTCTAGCTCCATCATCTTGGTATTTCCCGTTCATATACTTGTATCCACTAATGATATCCCCTTCTCAGTTGTCTCTTCTGGAGACTGAACAGGCCCAACTCCCTCAGCCTTTCCTCATAAGTGAGGTGCTCCAGTCCCTCAAACATTTCCATCACCCTCTGCTGGACCCTCACCAGGAGCTCCATGTCCCTCTTGTACTGAGGAGCCCAGAACTGGACACAATACTCCACCTGTAGCATCATGAAGGCTGAGTAGGGAGGCAGGATCACCTCACTCGACCTGCTGGCAATACCCTTCTTAATGCATCCCAGGATTCCACTGGCCTTCTTAGCCACAGGGGCACACTGCTGACTCATGGACAGGTTGTTATCCACTAGGACCCCCAGGCCCTCCTCTGCAGAGCTGCTTTAAATTAGGTGAGTGCCCAGCCTGTACTGGTCCTTGGGGATATTCTTCCCATGGTGCAGGACTCTGCACTTGCCGTTGTTGAATTTCAGTTGGTTCTGCTCTGCCCATCTCTCCAACCTGTTGAGGACCCTCTGAAGGACAGCACAGCCCTTTCAGAAATCAGCAGCTCCTCCCAGTTTGGTCATCAGCACTTGCTGACACTTGCTGAGAAGGCATTCTGTCCCCTCATCCAAGTCACTGATGAATAAGTTGAACAAAACTGGGCCCAGTAAGGAACCCTGGGGGACACCACTAGTGACAGGCCTCCAACTACACTCTGGAGACCCGTCACTAGTGGTGTATCCCAGGGTTGTCAAATGACATCCCCATATTCTCACAAGCCCTTTGTAAACTGTGACATGTACAGTAAGGTGATTTAAATGGAAGACAGTTTTCAGGAAAAAGTCAAAGTACTTTTTGGGGGAGCAGAGATTCCTACACAGTTATATCTTAAAAAAACTGTAAACAAGCCTTCAAGACTTTATTACATTAAAACCTGAGATGGAATAACTGCAGATCTAATACTGGTCAGATAATTCAGGTACAGAGTTACTCCTTGAGTAAATACTGGTAAATATAGATAACCTTCAGTATTGGATGCCTGGAGAGACAACTGCCAGTAGTTTTATATACCCTTTAGAAAAACTTACAAACCAAAAGACAGTTCACATTCCCAAAGATTCATCTTACTAGCTTTCTCTTGGTGACCCTTTTGAATATGCATTTGATGAGTAATTAAATGTAAAAGTTTCTTGCTTTGTCACTCTCCTCAATGTCCCTGTATGATTAAATATACTTAACAAGGACTGCACATCTGCACTGGTTGTATGGTGCAAGTTTTATAGTTAAAGCAACCTAATGGCAACCCTCTCTTTAACTTACATTAGTTGCTGCAAAAAATATGTTGTCCTAGGCTAAATTCAAGTTTTAGAATTACCTAGTAGGAACACTTGCACATTAGGAAGATGCACAATTAACAGCAGGTAAGTTTTTTCATGCTGTAACACAATTTAGCTGGCTCTCATTTGTGATACAAACTAAAAACTTACCATATTTGAAGTTTCACTCTTGTATCATTATACATTACTGGCTTTACTTTAAAATCAATGCCTAGAAGAAAAGAGAAAAACTGTAACATTTCTCCTAATAACATGGATTCCCTTTGAAGATTGTTTCTTAGCTCTAGTTATCATGCAGTTTTGAACAGAAAGTGAAAATGAACAATACAAACAAAGAATAACTAGCCAACCGTATACATTCAAAATGGAAGTTGTAAAAGGAATTTCTTCAATGGTGAAAGCAATTACATGCCAATACATTACACAAATACAATACAAAGCAATGCCAATACCAAGCAATGGAGGGCCAGGTCAAAGCAAAGGTGCTGATACTCTGAATGTACGACTAGGTATTTGTGCATAGGCAAGTGACAGGACAGCAGTTTCATGGCCTATGCACAATAATACATTGTGCAAATATACTGGTGATTTTCAACAGTCTGGCGGCTACGAATGGGAAGGCAGAATTTTCTACAGAGCTGTTACATGTGCAGCACCATTTTTCTGTCCTTACTTCCAAGTTCCTAAAAAAATACATCCAGGGTTACATGATCAGGAATAAGAACCAGCTGTACTAATTAAATGCAAGGACAAACACACATTGAGTTTCATTCTAAGTGCAGAGGATTGTCCCTACAGTCTAAACCACCACGTACTGCAGACCCAGAGTGCCAGTGCTAAAAAAATACCAGCACTTAAAATCAGTGCAGAATGTTGTCTCTACATAGACTACAGATCTTTTCTCAAAGAGATTTTCACTATAATTTACAGTGCTTTTCTTTATTATATTTTCAAATTAGTACTCCAAATGTGGTAGATGATACTTGGGATTTATGGGCTGCTGAAGTTCCAATTTTACTATTAGAATCTGCCAGCTATTGGCTGCTATCTTAGCATGACACATTGCCTCACAGTTAACCATTGTTTTCCCTAGTACTTCATTGCTGAAGTTTGAAATAGCATTTGATAATTTCTCTGATTTTTTTTCCCCACTGAAAAACAACAAGGCTCTTTTTGTTAATTCTATGAAGTGAAGTTAAAGTGACATTGCGACAGCTACCCATACTGCAATGTCAAAATTCCACAAGGTCAAACTACAACTACTTAAAATGACATCAGAGTGGTTTTTCACCAGTGGTAATATCATTTGAAAGGGCTGGGCAGATTGAAAAAAATCACAAAAATTTTAAGCTAATACCATTGTACTGATTTCTGTAAGAACCAGCCTGCCAAATTACTTTTTCAAAGGAAAGCATTCATGGCAGTAAACCAAAAATGCTCCCATCCCTTCTATTTACAGATGTATTGTGCACAAAATTTTGACAAGTACACTCTCACATGCATGATTCCAATGCTATTAACAATTTTTGTGTGTATGTGGTAAGAGAGTTGAGGTGGATTTTAAAAATTATTATGATAATCATGTCCTTCACTTGATGAATTTTTATTGAAGCTTCAATGGAAAGGAAAGATGAAATAATATAATTGGTATCTGTAATTAATATTACACAGAGCTTCCTTGATGGAATTAATAACGTCAGATGGAAATGTAATTTAAGTCAAATTTGCTCATGTAAGGTGAAATTCCAACGTGATGGAAAACACTTGCTCCTGAAATTCACATAGTTTTGTTTAATTATCTGTATCATTTTCTACAATTGATGTTGGAACAGTTGAGAGGGACAGAGTACACACTGGGAGGCTGGAACATCACTTTCAAATGCTGCGTTGGGAATACAGAAAAAAAAATATTCTAGCCAGGGATTCCCACACCTATAGGAAACAGTTCTTAGCTGACATATATTTTAATAATAAATTGCTATAAGCTTTTTTAAAAAATTTATTTATAAAAGGGGAAGCAGAGTGCTGAATCAGATTAAAACTTAATCTAAATTAAAATCAGGCATATTGACTTCCTAAGTCAACTTCAAAATTTATTGACCCAAAAGGTCAATGAATGTTAGTGAAAAACAGAAGTCAATATGTTCTCCATGCATGAATTGTTCATGTCTTTATATGAAATTTCCAGCAAACTTAGCAAATTGGAAAGACAGAAAAGAAAAATGAGAAACACAATGCCAAAGACAGCTCACAGATTTCAGATGCTTTTAGGCCCATGTATTATACAACATGATCAACATAACAAAGTGAGCATTGATTACAGCTCTTGAGATAAATGTTATTGGACTGCAACAGCTTATACTTGCTTCTTTTAAACTGTCAAATAAAACCAAGAAGGGGTATGCTGGGTGCAAGTTCCAATTCTAGTGGTTATTTTCAAGTTTTATGGCCATGAAATTAATTTCTTTTCTTTATATTCCAAATAATAAATATGCCCATATTAGGAATGAGGTGCCTTAAAGACAATTAGGTCTAAACCCCATAAAAATAGTAAGCCACAGGGTTACTCAGCTGTGAAATGCCCCACTCTTCCCTCGATACCTATAAAACAGTCTTTGATCATCTGCAAAAGTTCTCTTCAAAGAGGTCTTTTTGCAACTGGCCTAGAAAATTACAACACACTTCTCACCCCAATAAAGCTGGCAAGTTCCTGATAAAAAATGCTCCAAAAAAAAGTCTATCCAGAGAAAACACAAGTTTGAGCAGCTTAGCAGGAAGCAAGAGTGAGAGCATGGACATTGCGCGGTGAATTGCCCAGGTGTGGGTTCTACCTAGCCCACTTCTTGTCACACAGCATCTTCAACTCCAGAAGCAGTTGGTATCAGCTCCCGTGCCCAGGCTGGGCAAGCGCTCAGTGAGATGTTGCTGGTGTTGAGATGTTGAGTTTCCACTGTGTTCCTCCTACCCATACTTAATCCCTTGCATCAGATTCTTATCCTGTACATGTCAAGAAATATCTGAAGCACAGTGGTATCTAAGCAGTCACAAGTACTCATAATTGTTGGTTTGTTAAGAAAAGCAACTCATGGGACAAGATGGTTTGTTAGGAAAGTAAGAGTGGCAAAAAAATCCAGTCTTCTTAAAATTAAAACAAGAAAAAATAATTAGGACGTAGGTTGCCACTTGTGAACACAAAACACAGGACACACTTACCTTAAATATGGTTCGGTTTTTGTAGATTATTCCTTCTAAAGTAAATATCAGGGAATCTACACAGATTTTTTAATCCTAATGTTGAAGTTGCATCACTTTCAACTATGACTGATTTGAGAGGATGCACACCTCTACAGAAATGTTTCTCACAGGAAAACACGTGCTGCGGGACCACAGCCACTGTAATACATCAAAACAGCCTCACAGCCTGTGAGATCACATTCCTGTTCACTGGTATACAAGGGGCTTTTTTGTTCATAAACTTTCTCTATGGCTTTATATGCAATGCCATTGTTTAAACAAAAACATTTATTTTTATAGTCTATTCATAACACAATGCATCTGCCTTATGATGCGTATAAGTTTAATTAGAAAACTATAACTGCTTATAATTTATCCGAACTGCATAATTGAAGAGGAGGAAGGGCACCCAGGCTTGAGGGTTTAAGTGTTTCATTAAAAGCTTTCAATGAAAATTTACTGTGGATGCATTTTTTCTTTTTTTTTTTGGTCATAAAATACATAATTTTAGAAAAGATCACCACTACTGGAGCCTCCTACAAAATGCTTGGGTTTTTTTTCTCCCCCTGCAATGACACTAGGATTTTGCCCAGTAACACAAACCTGTGACTCACGATGACACAGAAATGAGACTTGCAACAGCATTTTAACTTCTGTGTCTGTGACCCTTTGCCACTAAGGAAGGTAGTGGCATGTGATTTTGTCAGGGAACTCAGAAGCCTGCAAGACTGCACAGCTGGGATAATGTTCCCTCTATCCAAATCACTGCTACATTCAGTAGACTGCGTGACAGAAAGGGATCATTTGACTGAGCTTGTATGAAACAGGCATCTGGATAAAAACAGTTACTTGTTTTGATGGTGTCAACAACGAGGGAGAAGACGCCAGAAACTGAGAAAACATTGTGTTGTGTCTTCTTCCTTTACACCATTAGGAGCTGTGACCTATGCAGGGCATGCTCTGGGTTGTAGCTGTCTTCATGAAGAAGGAAACTTCCACTTCCAATGTTACTCTTTTGGAAGACACCACTCACAATCCCACTGATTTTCAAAGCCTAAACATCTCCTAAACTGGAATTAAATGGAACATAGTATTTCACAAATAACTTCAAAAACACATTGAGGTAACAAACACATTTGGGTGATTCATTTACATGCCAGATAAATGTTTGTTTAAAAAGTTTTTAAATCTCTCAATAACGGGTGTTAGTAATAAAACTAACAAGGTTAATCTCAGTCCATAACTCTATCCCAAAAACTCTATTATCTTACCAATTCCTTGAAATAGTTTAAGTCACAATTTGGAAAATAAATTCCTAATACCATCACCATATAAAAGTTTTTGACGCTGCAGTAGACAGAATTAGGAGTAAAAGAAAATGTGTCTCAAAATAATAACCTCATGGTCAGGAATCTTTGTTCCAATATAAAATACATCAACAAAGCTGATGTTTATTTTCATGTCCATTCTTTGGGATTCTGATGCTATGCCGGGGACTAAGCTCCCTGTTATTAGAATCAATTTCCTGACTTTACTGTTAATTGTGTCCTTCCCTCTGTTCATGCGGGTTTCAAAAACTGCTTTACCATAATGGGCAAGAAAATAAGTGGTTTAAGTTCAACTGTTCTCACGTGGGCAGGGCAAGTCATCTTACCCACATTAAGTATTCCCTGGACTAACTACAGCCAGAGCTTCTATTATTTAATTCAGCTAAGCCAACTCCTCACAGACAGAAAAGTGTGTACAAGAGCCATGCAGGAATACACAACTTCCTGCCACACTTTAGCCTTCCCTTCAAGAGCAAAGAAAATAAGATAAATTAAAAATTCTTACAAGCTTTTAAAACTCAAAATTTCCCACTCAAAGATTGGAGAATCCCCACAGCACATCAAACCACTGCACCCACATTTTCATACCGATGAGCTGTTTTGCAGCCCGTGGACAGCCCCCCGGGGCGCCAGGGCAGTGGGAGCTCCCCATCACCCCCAGCGCTGAGGGGCTGGGGGGCAACACCCAGGGGCAGCACAGAGCTGTGTGTGCCCATCACAGCACCGCTCTGCTTCCATAAGCAAGTATACAGCTGCCTACGGCAGGAGAGATCTTTACTTTACACCATTAAAGAGTCTAACAAAATTAAAACGGATCTAACGGATTTAAGTTGAGTCCATTTCTAGCCTGAAAGATAGAGAAACGGGGCATTCTACTGATGCCTAACAACTCTTTGAAGTTGGCACGGTTTTCTCAGCAGCCGCAGCGGGGCACAGCAACAGGTGCCCCGTGGGCAAGTAAGAAACAGACAAGTTGTCTCCGTCGGTTTAAAGCGGGAGCAGGTTCCCCGCGCCCTGACGGCCAGCGAAGCTCCGCGGTGACAGGCGGCACACGCTCAGCTCGCTCCGCAGCGGGAGCG
>NW_008677641.1:0-802 GCF_000695815.1 Acanthisitta chloris | reverse complement strand
TACTATATCAAAGTCACCACAAATCATGAAACATCCTCATTAGCCACCATTTTAGGTTTGTTTTTAATTTTCCAAAGTGATTAAGGCTAATGCAATTGCAAGTTTTCCACTCAAACTCCAAAGCATCCCCAGCAACAAATTAGACTACCTGGACACTGAAAGGGATCTATAAATGGGGAAATAGTTCTAAAAATATTGTGTGTGCCTCAGCCTCAATTACAAAAGAAAACTTCAAAGATGAATTAACTGTCCTCCAACTCTTGTCAGAACTTTATTTGTACCTGCAGACGATCAGCCCCATGTGGATTGAAGGGTTTGTACTGGCATTTTGCATGAAGTTCGACTTAAGCCACCAACAAAAACGCACAAAATGAGCAATCAAAACTGTCACTATCATTGTAGGTTCTCAGGGTGCTGCACTTCACAAGACCAGGCCCGAAGTTGCCAGTATGGCCCTTGATGACACCAGGATATGGGCACAAGGTGTAGCAGGTAACACCTCTGCCCTGAATAACTTTTGGGGTGTGGTGGTAAGATTCATACACAATTGCTGCATTTGGTAATCAAAATAAGAATGACAAGCAACCTGCAGATTTCCAAGGTGGAGTATGAAGGGGAAAAAAAGGACCAAAATATAATCCCAGAAACAAATAGAACAAACTGTATATCTCTTTCCACCTTCCAAGAACTGCCAGAGGGAGTCTTTGGGGCTGCAGCTGTGTGGAGGAATGGCTCTGCGAAAAGGGACATGATCTCCTTGAAGCTGACAACCCAGCTGGTAGTGTGGTGTAAGGCCTAGCGC
>NW_008677640.1:147102-212669 GCF_000695815.1 Acanthisitta chloris | reverse complement strand
TATATATATATAAAACATTACAATATATAATGCATTTTCAACCCAAATTACAGATGCATTCTTTCAAAGGCTGCTGTGCACTGGGGATTTATGAAACACCCATTTCCCCATCAAACACACTCATGCTTAAGAGCACAAGAGTGTTCTTCATCAACAGATGGACTCTAAAATGCAAAGTGACCCAACTCAGCCACTGTTGATCAGCAGAGATCCCAAGATCTCAGGCAAGTTCTAAGTGTCTCAGGAAAAGCCTGTGCTTGTTACAACAGAAATGTCAGCCTGCATATGTTCTTCTTGACCCTGAAGTCAAACAACTAACATTTCTGTCTCTGGATTGGCTTTCAAATGACAACGATGGTCTGCTTCATTATCAGACACCACCAGCCAGTTGCCTCTCCAGCATGGCTTTCATCTCTCTTGCTTTGTTTCTACAAAGTGGAGCGAAGTTTTCATTTGTACTTCACAAGACACCTGGGCTCCCCTCCTGTGCACTGTCTAAAGCCAGCACAGCATCCCACAACACATCTGTTTTCATCCCTCCTTAATCTTTTCAAGCAGCCTTTCCCCCTCCTTACCTGTTACAAGGCGAGTGAGGACTTTCGTCTTCTCATTGAGGATGTTCACTGTCACATTTCTGGCAGACTGGAAGTACAGTGGGTTGCCCTGGAACAAGACCATGAGACCAAGGATGTGAGATAGGACCAGCCTGCTTGAGACATCTGGAGCTTTGTCTAATCCTAGGGTAATGGTTCCAAGGTTGGGTGTGTGGTTGGGCTGCAGCAATGCTTATTGTCCAGGGTAAAACCAGAGTGCACACCTCTATTTGGCCCAGGCAGTGTCCCAGAGACTAACCTTATTTTAGGGCTGGCTGGCTTTATTGCCAGGACAAGCCAAACAACCTGTTACTTTAACTGTGCAGTTGATAAGGGACTTGATCTAAGCTTCCCCAAGGCCACGGCATTTTGGGAGGATGGCTGACTGCAGCAGTGCATTTTAGAGTCAAATCTGTAATATTACAGCTTCAGATGACTCCAGAGGTGACTGTGAGTGCCTACCACATGGGCATGTGAGTGAACTATGCCCAAGAGCTGGGAAGGACAAAACCTCATTAACTTGTAGAAGGTGCCTTTGATCTCAAAGCACTTCTGAACCACCTGGCACATATCACCATCACATTGCAGACTGGGATACCAGTTTGGGCGCAGACCCATCCCATTGGGTCTGCAGAACACAAGACATGAAGTCTTCCTCGCTTCCCATTTGACCATAGAGATTTCTACCCATTTTTCTTTTTGGCTTTAAATACACCACTGAGAGAAGAGCCAGAGCAGCTGCTAACACACAGGAGCCACACAGCTACCTGGCAACATCCATCTCAGGTATTTCTCCTGCAGAGCAAAGCCAAAGAAAACCCACAGCTACAACCATCTGGCTCCTTCTGTGTGCAAGCACATCCAAGACACCAGGGAACTCATGTTTTCCACAGGCAGCCCCAGTCTGCACAGTTGGTTTCTCAGGGACTATTAGCCACCTACAGGACTAGCACAGGGTGACCCCAACTTAAATTAGCCAAAAGTCTAATGTGTGAAGTGGAAATTCACTGCCAGTATCTCTTTGTAATGTCTAAAGCAGGCAGCTGATCAAATTCATCAACTGACTAAGCCACAGGGTATGTAGAGCAGATAAAATAGCAAGAAAATCAGGAAGGAGTTGAAAATTTTATGTCCATGTGCTTTCTCCACCAATGTCTTTTTACAGTGTTTCAAAATCTTTCCATTAGGAATGAATAATCAGGATGGGGATAGAGAATCATGTAAGTCAGGCATGTTCTCCTTGCCTCCTGAATTTGTAAGGAATATAATTAATATTTTCATAGATGCCATTTTTTTATGGCTCATGGCAGAAGGACTAGGTTGTTTACATATAAAACATAACAGAACATGGAAATGCACTCCTGGGAGTCCTGTGATGAACTGGAGCTTTGAGGAACACTCTAGTGATGGACAAATGATTTCCAGTGGTGTTTGCAGCAAACAAACCCCAAAAAACTAAAATAAAACCAGCCCTACATGTGACCAAATATTCACAATAATTACATTTGTTCCCTTAATTGTTTTTGCAGCATGTGCCCCTGGGACCAGCCCTTCAGCAAGAAAGGGGAAAATGGGATTTATTTGATCAATTATAACTAGGCCCTTATGACTACATTCAGACTATTTGCAACGAAATAAAAATAACAAAAGGAAAGAATTCCACATAATCATTTCCAGGCCTTGGACAAGTGTCAGAAGCTCTTGGTGTGTCTGTCTCTTCATACACTAAATGAGAACAAATCATCTTTCTATACCTCTGTGATATGTTTGACAGCTTAAGCAATATATTGTATGAAACTGAATTGTGGTTAGTAAGTTAAAAGTAAGGATCAATCATAATGACTTGTAATGGTTTTCCTCTTCTCCAGACTGTGTGGAGACCTCATAGCAACTTTTCAATGTCTGAAGGGCCTACAAGGAGCTGGAGAGGGACTCTGTGTTAAGAACTGCAGTGACAGGACAAGGGGCAATGGGTTCAAACTGAAGGAGGGGAAATTTAGGTTGGATATTAGAAAAATGTTATTTACTATTAAGGTTGCCCAGGGATGTGGTGGCTGCCCCAACCCTGGCAGTGTTCAAGGCCAGGCTGGATAAGGTCTTGAGCAACCTGATCTAGGAGGTGTCCCTGCCCAGGGCAGGGAGTTGGGACTAGGGGATCTGTGAGGTCCATTCCAACCTCTAAATTCTATGGTTCTATGATTCTTTAATGTTTATTTGTGATCTTCTAGAACCTCTAGAAATTAATGTTGACCATAACTATTTTATGGTTAACAGCATGGAAAAAAAGATGGTTCACTTCAATACCCACTGATCAGAGACCTTATTTGAACACCCCCAGCAACAGCAGTTTTCTGCTACATATTCATTTCAGAGTTAGAGATGAAGCATTGTTTTAAAGGCAGACAGCTACAATCTGCATAATGTATAGTCACAGGTGAGACTGTCATAGGTGAGACTATAATTACTATAAACATGCCAGATGGAGCACAGAAAAGTCACATTTTTGACTCGCACTATTTGACTTTTGTTTATGGGGTTATGCAAGTAGCTAGAGGGTCTTGAAAAGGGCAGGAAACCTTCTAGTCCTAATTCAGGTAGGAAAAATCATTCAATCCATGTGGCTTTGAAACTCTGTTACTGCCCTACATAAGAGGAAAGTGCACTACACAGGTAATACAAGATTAATATAAAACGTTAATATAAAACGAGTCATAGAAAAAGTTGCTCCATACAAGTCCTACAAGACAAGTTAAGTGCTGATATCCACCTACAAAAGACTTAAAATACATAATCAGACCTTGAAATGCTTACCCCAGCATAGTCATCTCATTCACTGATACAGAACTCAGATTCATGCAGCCTTCAAAAATCTAAATTTCCCTAATGGAAGAGTTATGTTTTTATTGGTCTGGAGGGAAGGAACATTTCAAGCACTTAATGCAATGCTCGCTCTCATTTCCATAATTCTCTTTCCATTAAGGAATGAAAAGAACTGAAAAAATTACTCCCTCTTGCTGAAAATTCTGCAGATTTTGTGTCTATCATCTTTTGTTCACAAAGGAAATAATGCTGACATTTTTTAAACACTGGACATTAAAAAATATTTCCTCTGTTGCAAGCTTGGTGATGATGTCACTTCTTTTAATCACACAGGAAAAAATAATTAAACCATGAAAAAAAAAAACCTCAGTTAGGAATCATAATTGAAAAGACAAAAGCTTTCCCTTCTCTTACACTTTCATGCTATTATGACACAAAATTAAGTATTCTGATGCACATGAGCAAGTGGAAATCAAGATCAATATGGCATCATCACCACAATAAAAATAACTATATAGTGAAGTAATATTTTCATAAACTATCATAACACTCGATAGGCCTAGAGTTAGAATATCAGCATGCAATAACCAAGCACATATTTTAAGGACTCTTTGGGCTGCTTATCTACTCCCAGCCCACCATGAACTTACTATTCATCTCTGCAGGAAATCCTACAGAGTAAATACATCCTTTTGCCTCTTACTCCAGGCCCTCATTAGCAGACTCAATGCCTCAGCAATCATGCAAATGTTTACAGACACACAAAAGAATTGCCACAGCTACTCAATGTATTAAAACACTGGACACATGCTGCAGAATAAAGAATATAAAAGGTGCTAAAATATGTCAAAACAGTATTGTTTGCTTCCTCACTACTACTTGAGATATCCAGTGAAACACAAAAGACTTCACAAAAGACTTCACAACTTTGTTAGGTTAAACACATGGCAAAACAAGCCCAAACAGCTCACTAGCTGTCTTTCTTTGGCTCACTTTGGAAGAGATGCTGAAAACTCCCAGATGAGACTAAGAAAGAAAAAGCTCTTTGACTGACAACCTTAATTTGCAGCTGAAGCAATCCCAACCTGTGCTATCTGTAGGTAAATTCAATCCTTTAACAGATGTCCTTAGGCTGTTTCAGGGAATTATTAAAAATATTTGGAAATTCTTTTAGATTTTAACAGGCAATTTAAAGATAATGCTTCACAGTCAGTGTGTTTGGAACTTGGGTGGTCAAAAGGAGTAGTTTGGATTTGATGCTATGGATTCAAAGGCTTCACACAGTAACTGCAAGTGAAGCTTGTAGAAATAATGGAAATGGTGAATTTCCTGCAGGTTTGACAAAGTAATGGGAAAAAATGAAGTATTAAAGAATAATCCAGATTGGCAAGGAGCAGTCTATGGAGAAGTCACTCAAAGCACCATTTTCCTGCTCAGCTGTACCTCTCCCTGACATTACAGAAAGCAAACACTGCTCTACACACAGCTGGGCTGTCAGAGGGCAAAAGCTTGTTTTCTGTAAAGCAAGCAGCCAGCAAAAACTCTCCTTCACCTGGCCCATGGCCACAAGCTGCACATTCACCTGCCTACACCCCTGAGTGGTGTTCTAAGGAGCTGCTGATAGAGGGTAAGTATTCATGGGAGTTGTAACAAATATATTCCTTTCTTGAAGTCCAACCAGTCCTACTATGCTAACAGCTAAATGTGATACCAGCAGTAACAGCAATGATACTCTCCTGCATTGCATTTTGCATTGGTAGGGACAACTCAAAGCTGCACAAAGAAATGTCTCAGATTTTTGTGGTTTGGAGTGGCAAGTATTTATTGCCTGATAACTGAGACACAAAGCAATAATTTTTAGGGCACCTGAAATGGCTTTCATCAAGAATGGTAAACTGCTAATGAAAACCCACAAAGACATCACCTCTATAGTTCTTCACGTAGCCAGGCCCAGTAGCACATGCTGTTGAGGACACCACACTGTGTGCAGCTCAGTGCAGGCATCAGACGTGTCCCCTGCCCTGCCAGGAAAGCTGATTTTGTAACCCTTACTCTGTGATTTTTGGTCAGTTGACAGAGATATACTTACATTAGTATCCCTGACTCAGTTTTGCATGTTGCACTATGACTTGCTCATCTTTCAAAGGAAAGCACCAGTAATACCTCACTGCGTGAGACTCAGCGCAGTTTCCTAACCACGAAGGTCTCCAGAACATACTGTGAGCACAGTCAAAACACCCAAGACCTGACCCCAGGTGTGCATTTCTTCCCCACTCTCCTCTCTTGAGAACAGAAACTCCTTGGGACTGTGTCTGGTGCTGGAAAAGCTTAGAGTTGCCCCCATAAAACGTAGAGTTGAGAGGAAGCAATTGAGTAAAGCACCTTCAGAACTGATAACAGGTACTGCAGGAATCAAGCAACTGGCACCACCAAGAGTTTCAGAAAGCCTCACCAGAGCACTGTACAGACATCATGTACCTCCTCAAGAGCAAAGAGGAAGCACTGGACAGCATCTACCTTTGGCTGGGAAGAAGATTCTGCTTGGAACAGCAGCCTGACCTTCATCTACATCACTGGAAAATCTAGACTTTGAGCTAAACTTGCAGGCCAACAATTGCTGTTTCTGTTTCAAAAGCTCCTCCTCCTGTTTCTGATCTAGCTCCCCACAGCAAGAATGGGATTTTGCCCAGAAGCCTCCTGGCACAAATATGTAAGGCATGTAGCTAAATCCCTAGGTGCTAGATTGAAAATAGCCCTTAATATGATTTAAACATACTTTTTTGTTGTTTAATCACTGAGTCTCTTTTGATCTTGGTTTTGTCCTTCAAACAGTTGAACATAATGTTCATGTAGCTAAATCCCTTTTTGAGTAAAACTTCTGATTTGACAGCATAAGCTTTTCATAGCAGAATGAAAACAAACCGTGAATGGAATTGGTAACATGAAGATTAAAACAAATGCTACAAACTGCCCCAGTATATATGTGTGTCTAAGGACATATATGTGTCTAGGAAGCAGGCAGTAGGTCTAGTGCAGGTATAACCAAAATCAGTCTGCATCTTCTTCTTGCAGGAAACAAATTCTTTTCACAAGTGTCATGCACCCAGGTCATGCAATCTAGCTCAGTGACGGAGCTGATACAGCCCTGACCTGCAACGAGAACTCAAAGGCTGTAATATCATGAGCTGACTCAGTGTGTTGTGTTCCAATTTCTGACACTCTATTAAGTATTCAAATACTTCAAAAAAAATTTGCATGTTCCTTCTTCTATGCAAACAAGGTACAGTCACCTTCAGAGAATGATATGCTCTACAGTACCATGAAGGTCAGAAAATAATGTGATCCCACCCAGTGTGAGACATTTTAGCCACTTAGATAGTTCACATGTCAGAGTTTTATGTCCAATACCACAAACCCCTCTCTTTTATGGCACTTCTCGAAGTTCATTTTAATAACAATAGAAACAAAAGATAAATTTCCTTCTGCTCCATTAAAGCAATTATATCTCTGACTCTTCCTTTAAAAGTGCAAAGAAGGGAGGTCTGTGATGTGAGATCTAAATGACTGGGTTCTGCTTTGGCAAGGCTACCCAAGGGGGTTTGTATCCTTCAAAGTGATTTATTTCTGGCAATTTAGGGGTTTCTCTCTTTAGAAGAATACCTGTAATAAGCTCATGAACACACTGCTTTGAGAGAGTGGCTGCTTCTTCAAGATGCCTAATCAGCTGCTTTGCAGCTGAGACTCTGAAAATTAAATTACACCATGTCTGCTGACATTAAAAACAAGACCAAAAAAACCTTCAAGACATTACATCTGCCTCAACTTCTTTGCTGTTCCTTTTGCTTTTTTACTTCATTGACTTATAAGGAAAACCACAGATGACATGATGAAACCTATAGATATACACATGAAAATAAAATAGAATTGTGCATGCTGGAGTTCTATTCAGTCTCCATGGGAGTGGGAAGTCTGGGTTTGTAACATTTGAAGGCTGCTGCACATTGACAAAACTTTCTCTGTTGGTAGGACTGAACTGAGCATTATTGTTCTTGGAAAAATATCTGATGCATTAAAGCATGTCCAGCTCCAGAAGTCCTCTGGCAAGACACCCTCAGCTGAAATGAAGAGAACAGCATAACTTGTAAAATGACCAAGTCATTCTGAAAATGCTTCAATCACCTCACAGCACTCAGAGGTCACCTAAAGGTGTTACACCAGAGTCGATCAAATGTGCAGTGATGATTAACTCAGCATCACTTGGGGAATGGCTCTCCCTTGTACAAACAATGCTGGACTTGAGCAACTGTAATGCCCTAAAACAGGAGAACAGCAGTCCTGGGTTCTCAGCATATTGATCACCCCTTCCAGTAAAAATCAACCAAGTATTTGCTAACCATTTCGATTTACTTGTATTCTTCTGCAGAAATACCAAACAGCAGCTGCTGCTCAGTGGCAGCATGCACCGACCTGATCCTCGTCTGTAGGAGGTGTTGTAGCAGCAGAACTATGGATTTGTGCTAAGTTATAGCCTATTTTCTGCCTCGGGCTGTCCTAGTTATGGTCACCAGTAAAAATCAACCAAGTATTTGCTAACCATTTCGATTTACTTGTATTCTTCTGCAGAAATACCAAACAGCAGCTGCTGCTCAGTGGCAGCATGCACCGACCTGATCCTCGTCTGTAGGAGGTGTTGTAGCAGCAGAACTATGGATTTGTGCTAAGTTATAGCCTATTTTCTGCCTCGGGCTGTCCTAGTTATGGTCAGAATCCAGACAGATCTCCTTGAAGTAAACACACTGTAGGTAGGCATAGGAGAGGGAGAGAAGAGAGCTCTGCTGAGGCTTAAAATATTCTAAATCATCCAGCTATAGAGCTACTCTGCTGCTTGTAACGTTTACTCCAGTCAAGTGTGCAGACCTCTGTTCATGTGTTTTCATTTTTGTGGCCTTTCTGGTATGCCTACTGCCTGCCTTAAACATCTTTTAAAATGGCCAGTAAATCATACCTCACTACCTATAAAATGCATTAGAAGACAATATCAAAATTATACAGAACTACTAATTTCTGAGTTACTTTCTCTCAGCATTACTTGGACCACAGTACAACCAGAAACAATTAAGATCTGTAAGGTGAATACACATTTAAGAGCACGTACAGTTCATACTAAGAAAAGCACAGCAATATTTTCCAGAAGTTGGATTCAGCAGAGGCCCTTGAGTTCTGCAATGCTCACAGCTCCTTTTAGGTATTCTGTTACTGCACTGCATATCCCTGAGTTATATATCCAGATATTTTTCTCCAGGAAGGCTAATAACATGGCTATCTCTGAACATTGCTTTGAAATTATAGCTTTCCTTTGCTGCATGTCATGGATCGCTTACTTCTTGTATTAGATTATAAATGGCCATGCCAACTTACGTATGCATGTACAGCACGAAACACAGGCAAGATCCTAGCCGAGGCCCCTGGTGTTACTGAAATTCAGCTGCTGCTAATAAGAAGGGAAAACATTTCCATCTGTCTGGATTGGGAAAAGAATTCATGAGTCTCTGATTCATCTGCATCCATATGCTGATATGTAGACAATACTTATGGACACATAGACATATGCGAGGTAGCCAGCACCAGGAATCAAATCAATCACAGATCACAGCATGTGATTTGCCTAATTATGAGTAACACCTCACATTTTTTATCTCTGCAAAAAAGTACTTTGTGAGTGAGCAGATGGCATTGCTATGGGATGGCACCAGCCTCAACAGTTGCAGATGCAGAGCATTTACACAGCACGCCGAGAAAATGACACAACACAAGCTGCTTCTTGGGAAAAAGAGTCAAATTGAACAAGTGTCACCAAACAAAATACACGTATTTATTGATGTTCTGAATTTATCTGATCCAGCCTCTCTCTTCCAGTCAAATATATACGTGCAGGCCAGGGAGTGATGCTATCTGGACATCATTGAAGTCTCTTAGAACTGCCACGTGAGCTGGCTAGCACAGAGCAGTGGAGGTGCAGACCAACTTGAGTCTAGTCACAACCTGCAAACCATTTAAATCCACACAAGCAGAATCAATAGGAAGAAGTCCTGCAGAGAAAGCAATTACACTGCAAAAGCAACTACATTAGAGCACGGTGAGTGCTGGGAGGCAGGACACAGACAGCCATCCTCACTTCTGTGATTACCCAGTGGAGTTCTCTCCAATGCACTTGGCCTGTGAAATGACAAGGTTCAGCCTGGACATGTTCCTGCAATCAAAGCATTTCTGTTTCTGGGTGCCTATTGCAATTATAAGGCTCTTCTTGATAAGCCTCATCCTTCAGGTTTGCTGTGCTCCATAGGCAAACGTGGGTCTGTGCATCAGGAAGCAGGTTTGAAGGGCACAGTGTAGTCTCCTTTTCAACAGCTTTGTGGGAGTAATAATCTCAATTCCAGGATCTGCAATTATTTATTCATTGGAGACTGTGCAGTTGCCACTCTACAGGACACAAAGAAAGATCATCTGACCATTTCTGGTGATAGAAAATTCAGTTTTTCTGTTCCAATTCTTGCTTTTATTTGTGTTTTTGTCTGCATTTTTTTCCCTGAGCTGCTGTACACACATACACTGGTGTGACAGGTTTGAAGCAACTATAAAATGATTGATGAAAACCGTATTTAGGCCTTGTTGTGGGAATATTTATTGCAGAAATATACTCAGTTAACTGTGTAGGGGCATATCTGGGAAAACTGGAGGGATGAAAAAGAAAGGCTGGGCCCATGACTATACCTCTGATACCAAAGTAATTTGATCTGCATTAATTATGACAGAGGGTTCTGGGGTCACAGAAACATTTGCACAAACTGTTTTTGAATGGCTCTTACCTAACCACGTTGTTTGTTTTGCTGAATTGATCAATACTTGGCTTTAAGAACGATTCTGTGCCGGTCTACATGACTAGACAGAGTCTCCCCCACAAGAATAAACAGAGGGGCCAAGATCTGATCTCTAGTGCTGGAACAGATTACGTATGACTTAGTGTCAGACAGGACCATCTCAGACAGGAAGAACTGCCAACCTCCATCCACCTCAGAGAGGCTGAATGTCCAAGAGCCAAGGCAATAGTACACTTGAACAGGTAAAATGACAGATGCAGCTAAGCGTGTGACATGGAATAAGCCTGATCTGCAGGAAAGATGCTAAATCATTCTGGATGTAGCTACACCAAACACATGTACCTACAGAGAGAGCACAGCAGCAAAGGTCTGATCAGCAGGACAAGTGCAAGAGCAGGATCAGGATGCTCTGTGTTGGGATTTGACTGTGTCTTGTGGCTGCCAGTCAACAAACACTCCTGAGAATCTGCTTCAGGGTGAAGAGAGGAGAGAACACAGGGTACTGCTGTGGTACAGGGCTGATGAGCAAAAATACATCCCTAACCACCACCACTGGGGAGCTGGGGAGTGGTATTTCAAGAGTTGTCAGGCACACAGAAAAAGCAGCAGATGCTTTTTCCATGCCTGGAAGAAGACAGAAAAGTTGTTTGGGGAAATGGTGAGTAATGGCGAAAGCAGCCAAAGAGATTAGGATGTGTGAAGGTAAAACAGAGCACAGGGAGGCATACAAAAGCCAAGGACCCCACTTACTCTTTGGGCAATCAGCAGGGTGACTAAACCTGTCTGGTTGTCTCCCATTTTGGACAGAAGGCATTTGCCTCCTGGTGTTTTTATTCCTAAAGTTCTTTCAAAACTCTGGAGGAACAAAACTGATCAGTGAAGACACTCAGCCCTACCAGCAAAGGGTGCCAGAAGGGTGCCTGCATGTTCCCATTTCTTCTACTTCACCTAAGCTATGCTTCCCAGAGTGCTGCATAATAGATAATGTGGCAGAGAGAAACAAAAAGTCTGCTGCTCTCCCAACTGTGTGCCAGCATCAAGGCTCATCATTTATAAATAACTTTTGGGATCTTAAGAAAACATATAGCAGTCAGTTCGCAGTAGGAGCTGAGGATTTCAAGAGGTAGGAGAACACAGATAAAATATTTTGGCTTGAAGCAACAGTAGACAAGCAGTCAAAGGTGGTCCTCAAGCCAGCAGAACTGACAGCACATGTGCCATTGCCCTGTGTGGCCTTTACTTCATTTACAGAGTGAAGGATCTGCAAAAAACTGGAGGACACAGGCTCTGAGCACTCAGTCATAGGAAGCATCAGAGGAAAGATGTTCAGGTTCATCCCATCAACCTGCTGCCTTCCAGCCATGGACACCAAGACCCTAAATCAGCTTCAGCTGATCACTACTCTTGACCTTTTACAGCAATTAGTGTGTGTTTGGATTATGGATTATTTGGCCTTTCACTGTGTGGCTTCACCTGCATGACAAAACAGTGAATTTACCTAAAGGGAAATAGCAACTGCTCTAAGGTGATGAACAGCTGTGCCTAACTGGTACTTCTAACCTGCAAAATAAACCTAGAAAAATCACAATTATAAGAAAAATAATGAATTGTTCACACTCTTACTGATCAACCTAATCAAAAGAAATATAACAGCTTTTAGCTGAAGAACTGAAAGCCTTGCTGGAGTGTGATGCTTGTTCTGTCAGCAAATGACCTCTCTTCTCTCCTCAATCTGTAATTTCATTCGTTTCTCTCCTTTTAAATACTGATGTCTCACAAAGTTTCTTATTGGAAAAACACATTTTACTCTTCAGCTGTGCTGCCTTGGCTTGCAGTCCTGTCAGATCACATCCAAGAAGGCTCAGTTTGCAGTAGCACTTGGAAAAGAAGTCTTTCCAGGCACTGTGAAGAGGAATATGGATGATTCAGTGAACAGCAAGCTTCTCCTTGAATCAGTGACCACCCATTCATGGTGCCACAGGTAATTTTTTGCAGCTGTTGCTGTTTACTTAGCAGAGATATAGAACTCAGATGTTCACCACTTTTATTCACTAAATGCCCCATGACAAATCAACCCTCTTGCATCACATCATGAGAAAATCAATGGACAGGTAACATTTTATACTGAAAAAAACGTGGTAAAAAAATGAAAAAAGAAACCACCACAACAAAAATGGACAGAATAGAAACTGCTTTCTTTCACACCCCCCAAGAAGATCAACTTTTACTGCATACGCTTTCATTTGAAAATATCTGCCAGTTTTGGGGCATGTGATCTGCTAAATGAGCATGGACACAGGAATCCTCACACCAGTCCTCAGTTGCTGTAGGAGTGAATGTGTAAGATGCATTGCTCACACTCATCCCTATCTCCTGTTCCACTGTCTACCCATTGACAATGTGAAACCTTTTGGAGGAGAGGACAATGTCTGTCCCCATGTTTGTACAGAGCTGAGCAGGATGGACTTCTGCCAGTGGCTTTGCTCTGTCACACATGTCTGTATGTAGACATTATAGGACATAAACCAGCCAAGAACCTAACACACTCCCAAGCCTTACTGATGTCAGTGAAATTACTTATGCCTGTAAACTATACACATAATTAAATACCTGGTTGGACAGTCAATGACAATCAGTGATTTACTGACAAGCCAGAATGGCTACCTCTGTGACTAGATTTACAGCTGTTTTTATCACACATGTACCATAGTGTTCTGCACTGTGCTAGTAAGGTTGGCATGGCACTGTCCCTTCCTAAAAGACACTGGTGTGCCTGGGCAGGCACAACCACAGACAAATGGAAATCAGAAATCAAATTGTCCAACCAGGAAGATGTTAAAAGCCAAATAAATCATACTTATTTCTTTCAAGAGCTGCAAGTCAGTTTTCCCAAGATCCTCAAACAATTTGTCCTAAAAGAAAAGGAGCAAATTTATAGTTGTTCTCATTTTTCCCTATGTCCTCCTTTCCCCAAATACATCTGTCATTGAGAAACAAAGCAATCAAAGAAACTCTTCTTTCTGAAATAGCAACTGGTAAATGAAACCTGGAAAGTCTGACTTTCCTGTTGCAAATCAAAGAGCACACAAACTGAGCTGTCTGTAAAACCAGTTGTGTGTGCCTGCACTTCCTAATGACAGAACAGCTTGTCTTGTCAACTCGTGCCCTATTACATACACCACTTTACTGCCAAAACTGTTTTGATCAGCAGAAGAGTTGCAGAACTGTTTGCTGTCCTGTGGTAAGAAGACATGAAGCTTTGCTCTTGAGGCTTCTTGGAAATATGAGAAAAAACATTCTTTTCCTTTATAATTGGATCTTCCTATTTGTCTTTTAGTGCTTCCTTTGTCTATTTGTCTCTATCTTTCTTCTACCCATACAGCATAAAGTTTGATTTCTTTTTTTATTTTCAGTATTAAGAAGTTGTTTTTGTATCTCAGTGTTTTCAAAGCAGCCAGAATCCTGATTGTCAGCAGTGATGTCTAGACGTGGTAAATCCTTAAACTCAAGGTCTTTGCACTTCAAAGAGAGAAATGCAGCCTACACAACCTCACGTGTTTTTCGTGCCCCACTGTCCTCCTTTTCACAGCTGAAATATAAGCAATTTCTGGAATCATGGCAAAAATGCAATGTAAAAGCTTAGAGCCCACAGGGCACTGAGCCTTAACCCAGAGCTCACTTGGAGCTGTGATACCCATCACTTGTTTTTATTACCACTGAGTCCAAATGCTTAAAATGAAGAGGAGATGAGAATCAGATCAGAACAGCAAAACAAACATATGATCTGAACAGTTTTCCTCTCCTTACACAACCAGCTCAAGCAAAGAAATTTCACCTGTCAAAGGGAAAAAGTGAAACATATTGAGAGATCATTTGGGAAATTCTCCATCTCCTTCATGTTTAACTGTTAACTCATGTGCATCAACTCCATAGCCCAAACTCCCTCCCTAGAAGGTGAAAATTAGTGACTATAAAGTGCTTTTTCAGCTTATGGGTTCAGATACTTCTGCAATGACCATACAATGTTTTCTGGGCACAAAATCTCCACTGATGTCAGAATGAGAAAGCACAAACACATTGTTCCTGAGGTTAGTTCAGAGGTGTACCCATGATGGAAATATAGACAAAAGCCAAGGTAGGTAGCCCACTTGGCACAGCTGATTGGCTTTAATAGGTGTTGATTACACTGCTCATATTGCATGAAATTAAAAAGCTTACAAATGTTATGAGCCATTACCCTTCCATTTAAGTGAGCTTATGACAAGTTAGCAACATTTAATGAAATCCTTTCCAAAATGCCATAGGCAGCCTCCACGAGATTTTACTTTGAAATGCAACTTGTGGAGTTATTTCAGAGGTTTGTTTCTGTCAGAGCTTCCTTTCTTGTACTTCTTTGGGATACTCTGATTTGGCAGCTGGTGGGATACTTCAGTTCCCTGTTGTGCTCTCAGTGTGCAGCACACAACACCAGCTCCTTGCACAAACAACTGAGAACAGGCACAGCAAGATTTAATTTTGTGTTATCGGACGTAGCCCTTCAGCCAGGCTACAGAAATCCCTTCAAAATTCAAAGCTGAGAGACTTCTGACCAATTTTACTATGAAGGTAAAGGGAAATGTTTTCATAGTTGCTGTAAAATTTACTTAACTTCCACCTTTTCAGCACACTGGAAATATCACAGAGCCACTAACTGCCCCCAAAGTGCTGGAGCAGTCAAGGTTCAGCCTGAAGTAGGCTCTCTGGATTTCATTGCCTAAGAATGAAATTTATTATAGGAGAGCATATCAGTTTTATAAATCCCACTGGATACTCACTGCCTACTGCTGCACACAGACTCAAACCTGCTTTGGATGGCAATGGCAACAATATCTGTACACTTCTGCCAAAATGATGCCCTTTGCAACCTGCTCTTTCACTGTGTCTCCCAGTGGCTGCCAGCTCTCCTCTCTGCTGATCAATGTCAGGCAAGCAAGACTCAAAATGACCAAAATAAGAGAAGCATTTGTAGCAAAAGCACACGTGAGGAATCTAACGAGGCATCTGGAGTGGTACCACAAGGAATGCTTAACAAACCCTGTAGGGAGGATAGGAGATGGCCAGGCATGGCTGCAAGAAGCTTGTTTCTGTTGGCTGTGCCATCACTAGCAATCTTGTTATTTTTTATTTTTCCCACACAGACTCAAGCTCTGCCAGGGGAGGTTTAGGTTGGATATTAGGCAGAGATTTTTTACGGAGAGTGATCAGGCATTGGAATTAGAATGTGCTGCCCAGGGAGGTGGTGGATTCACCATCCCAGGAGGTTTTTAAGATGAAACTAGATGTGGCAGTTGGTGCCATGGTCTAGTAATGACAGTAGGGTTGGACTTGATGATCTTGGAGGTCTTTTCCAGCCCAATTGATTCTACAATTCCATAAGCTGCCAGGAGCTCTCATAGGCTCATATGTATCATAATATGCAAAGAAGAGGGTTCCTTTCTTCTTTGAAGAACCAGTCACTAAGGGAATAGTGAAACACTGGGAGGAGCAATGGCTGAAGAGGTGGTAGGGGCACTCAGTGACTGCTGAGTGATGGCAGCATGGTGAGACAACTTCATTTCCACCCTATGATGGTTTCAGTGAGCGTGCTGAAACCCTTAAGCACTTTGCTAGACCAAATCATTCAGCAGCTAATTCAATATCCTTTTATTTCTCTGTAAACTTTGACAAAAGAAGAAAATGAATTATTCTGTCTTCTACCCCAAAATATAGCAGCCCTCTTTCATGCTCTCTGTCTGAAAGCTACATTTCTACTACACAGTTTGAACCTCATACAAAGTTGCAATTATCTTGCCACCTGCATTGCCTTTTTATCCAAATTAGTATGTTATATTGCTTATAAATATGTATTTATGGCTATGAGGCAGGTATGCCCCACTGTGGGCACATGCCAGTGTTTAATCCAAATACATGGTTTATTGTTTTTCAGTGTGTATTTTTAGCTTGGAGGCAGCTAGACCTGCAGAGCAAATAATACAAAAGAATATGTCCATTACAGGAGTGCTTCTGTGCTTTAAAATTATAGCACTCTTCTTCCAGATCTGAACATAGTGAGACAAGTACATTGGCAAAACAATTATTTATCACTCTTAAAAGCTTCCTTTAAAATTTCTATCATTCAAATACTGGCTGGGGAAAATTTAAAGGACAGAGAAGCATATTTTATGTACTTGCTAGTCTAGCTTTTATGCTGATGAGAACTTACTAAACACCAGTAAAGGGAATAGCAGTTATCAGCCCTAATTCACAACTGTGAATTTTTTAGGCCAAACAGATGCCCTTGCAGAATCCCAGCCAAGTGTTAATGACAGCCCCAGTCTTTCTTCCACTGGAGTCACTAGTTATTTCACATGGCTTCAAATGAGGGCAGGTTTGCTCCAACAATCTGAGCAAGCACACTGCTCTCAGCCAGACACTCGCTGCTACAGTGAGCAGGACACAGACCTCTAACATCACCCAGAGAAAGGAAAATGAGAAAAAAACACAGTCCTTTGCCTCAGGCTTTTTTTCTTTGATGTATAGGATTTTTCTTTTAAACTCTTCTTTTCAGTTGATTAAAAATAACGGGAAGCAAACCTTCAACATGAAGCTAGCTAAACACACTGAGATGTCTTTTTAAAGAGACTTAAAAATCTCTTCAAAATCTGTTCAGGGAATTTTGCCATCTCTTATACCTGTGCAACAACAGAGCTTGGAGCTCCCCCAGGTAGCAGAGACCAGACAGGAAAGGTTGGTGCCCATGTTTACATCTGTGTTCCCAAGCTCAACAGAAGGAGAGTCTGCAAGAGAGCTGAACAGCCAGGGCCCTACACTGAAGCAAAGTCAAAGTTGTCAGGCAAATCCATACTGTTGCCTTTAAAAGGATTCAGAGTAAGAAAAATTCAGCCCAGGTCTAAACATTTGTAAACAGAGTTTTATTTTTTCCTATCTATGTACTTGAAATGAACATTCAAAGGGCAAACCCATCCTAATCCTATCATGGCAATGTCTTTGCTTTCCAGAGCTGAGATTATCATCTCACTGGTTGTCACACAGCTCCTGAGAGTAGTAATTCACTTGATTTTCCTTTGCAATCACAGCACAGGAATTTATTTCTGTTGTTATCAGAATGGAAAACGCACATAGCTTGTTCTCTGTCTTGCCCCTTCAAAGCTACTTACAGACCAGATGTGGCAAGCTTCAAAACACCCCAACTGCACTAAGAAAGCAGGGCTCACTCTAAATTTCAGGCAACCTGCTCCTAAGCAGCTCATCTCAGCAAAGGGACAGAAATTTCCAGTTTTAAATTTCTATTCCAATTAAGTCAATGAAGGCTGAATCCCCCTAAACTGTTGCCATTGCTTTCTAGCACATAAAATTAACAATTTGTGCTGCTGCGTGCAACTTTCCTCAAAGTTGGTCTGATTTATAAGCAAGCAGATGGTTCACACGACAGTCCACAATAAATTACAACAGTTAGAGAGACAGCTACATTTTGAGAGTGACAGTGCAGCTGAGCTGCAGATGGGTTTATAGATGACCCTTCCAATTTTTAATAATCTCCATAATTTATCTGCAAGAAAAGAAATGTGAGGATTCCTAATGCACCTTTTTGACTAAGTACAAATCACTTTTATTTACACAGGCAATACTTCATGGTCCAGTTGACTTCTTAATTAAAGGCAGCAAGATGCTCATGTTCCATGCAAGTGGCATGGAAAATACTGTTCGGTGTGCAATATGTTCAGCTGGGAGTTTAGGATGCTCTGAACAATCTTGGAAAAGGGAAAGCATCTATCTCATTTCTTTAAAGCAAGACTATAAGGCTGCAAACACTGCTACCACCAGTTACTATTCATTAACCTCCAGATAAACTTTAGGCTCATGCAATAACAAGGTTATGTTTATTTGCAGGCTCTGATGCCTGAAAACAGCCTCCTAATTCGTACTACAAACCCAGTGTTACTGACCAGGACTAGGATGGAGAGAAGTGGGACCAGAGACCATCATCTCTGTATGAAGAGAGAGGGATTTGGGGGGTCACTCGAATGGGTGAGGGAAAAGGAAAGCAAGCCCAGGGTGTGTCAGTGGTGATGTAGGAAGAAACTGGCTGGAAGCAGCTTTAAGAAGTCAGTTCATGTCAGTGATTTTAATGGCCACCTCTCTGGCCTGGAGCTGAACCACATCAGTCTAATCCCTCTGCTAACAGTTTTGAAGGGACTTCCAGAAAGATGTCTGTGTTGGGTTGTTACCTATTGCATGTTACAGTACAACAGATTCCATTCTTCATGGCTGTAATTTCAGTTGCAATGAGGAGCACATCTAAGTGCAACTGCTCTGTAAGGTGATGAAGGGAGCAGTACCTACTAGGGCTCTTGCAGGCACAGAGTACAGAAACTCAGAGGTTCTCACACAGTCAGTCTCTTGGGATGACATTTGAAGGCTTTTCCTCCTCTCTAAACCTTGACTTTCCCTTCCAGCCAAATTAATTTGAAAAGAAATCCACTTTTCAGTGAAAATCCAAAACTACTGTTAAAGCAGAAGGCACAGCTCCTAGGAAAGCAAGTCTGTGTGTAATTTTAATTATCACCTTCCTGGGACTTTAGAGATGCAGCAGAGAAGAGGCACCAGTGACAAATTCAGGCTTTCAAGAATTCTCACAATTCATGTTTTGGAGATATTTTGGCAGGGATTGCCCAGCTCTGCCTGCAGCTGGGCAGTGTGGGGAGCAATGCCACAGAGACATAAGTGGGAAAACCCACCCCATGGAGGTCATGGGACTGCAGCTACTTAGACAAACAGCAATTCTTCCCCTGCCATTTCCAGGCAGCACCAATTCACCTTCATGCACTGCACAGAACAATCCTGAAGTTAAATTTGTTGTTTTGTGAGACTAGATGTGGCACTTAGTGTCATGGTCTAGTAACCACAGTAGGGTTGGACTTGATGATTTGGAGGTCTTTTCCAACCCAGTTGATTCTATGATTCTATGAAATTCTTCAATAAATAACCAGTATCTGAAAGTCTTCTGAGTTTACATGAAACCATTACTTATTACTACACGCAACTCTTAGGTTGTTTAATTAAACATATGAGAAACAGTATGTGTCAGATTATTTCTGGGATGCTCTTTACAGTTATTTGTCATACTGTTTCTGTTACACTTTGCATATGGAAAGCTGCATTATGCACTTCTGAAAACCCAGAGAAGATCACTATGGAGTTTATATGGAAGTTCATCTGTTACTGAGTGCTGAGTTTGGCACATATTTTAACAATATTCATCAGGTTCAGGAACTGCTAAATATGCTTCCCTCCAAGACAACAGTGGGTCATACCACTGTTCTTTAAAAAGACATAGTGCTGATTATTTAATAACATTTTTAAATATTCTAGAACTATAATCCTTTGATTGGCATGCAGCTCTTTCATCTGCTTACAAGAGGCCAAATTCCCATACAGCACAAGAAAGCAGGAGTTGACTGAAAGCAATAGAACCTCTTCTGTTGCCCCCAGACCAACAGTAATTCCAGAGTTATCATGAGCAAACTGAAAGCCAGCACAGGCTATTCCAGTTTATACCAATGAAACTATATGCATGGTTTGTGTAACAGTGAATACAGTTCCCAGGACTCATCTACTGAAGCCAGCAGGGATGCTCCAGCTTGCTAGGCTGGAGATCAGACTAGCAGCTAGATCCCTCTCTGGATAACAGCAAAAATAATCCTAGATGGGGGATAAAGCAAGGAACACACACAGGCCTTACCTTATACTTCTTGTTCCTTGCACTCAGTAATCTGTCAATGGGGCAGAAATTACTTTCACAGCCTTAAGAAAGGAACACCTTTTGTACCCTCTGACATGTTAAAATGTAGATCAATATGATAATATGAAAGCAGCAAACTCCCCAGTAGCAAGAAGTAGTTCTCAGTTCTCCTAGTAATCAAATATTATTTCTATCAATGTAACTAGAGAAAAAGGAATGTAAGTAGCAATTTGTCAGTCTATTTATCAAACCAAGTGCTGCACCTGGTTCCCACACGTTTCATATTACAAAGTGTGTGACTTGTAAGGTTCTATGGTTCTGTTTTAATTCAGGGATGAAAACGTGTGTAGATATGAAGGTTTTCTTATTAACTTTTCTTCCTAAGTGATTATGCTTGTTCAAATCAATTCCTAGCCATCTTACAGAGGTTACAACCTTCAATAATTAAATCCAATACTGTATTGGCTGTTGTGTTCATTATGCTACAAGTTCCAATTTCTACAAGAGTAGTGAAATGCTAAGATAAAGGGATGTTAAGTTTATTTAATTAGCTATCTGCCATTGTTATCAAAATGGAAGGTTGGTATCTGACTCAAATTAACACTTAGGATCAGGAAAACAAGACAGATGACATCTGACAAGGATCCTGGAAACTCTCTGTAGTCGTTTCAGTTATTTTAAAGCTGATCAGGACAAACAGGATTGTGTTAGAAAGAGCAAAAGTCACCGACAGTCAATGAAGTGCTGCTATGAAAATGTTATTTCAATCACACTTGGGTTCCTTCTCATTTTCAGTTGTTAACATTCTTGCCACTTTTGTCAAGCAGTCACTCCTAGCAGCATTGAATTTTAACTGCACATAATTTTAAAACAACATGAAATAGGACTGAACACATTATATGGGTTCTGTGTGCCAACAAACAACAGATCAGAGCCTTGTGCCAAGGCATCACATCTCTGCTCTCTGCAGAAAAGGAGTAACTAGTTAAAAGCAGGCTGAATTTCTGTCTGCCATCCCTCTGCCTTGGAAATACTAGAACCCTCAGTGGAAGGTTGTTTATGATTTATCACAAAAGGAGACAAAAAGACTGTATGAAACTTCAGAGGTCCTGGAACTGTTTGAACTTTGGCTATCACAAACTAAACCCATGTGTTTCAACTTTGCAACTGCCCAGAGGATATAAAATCTGGATGAAGTCCTCAAAAGACACCCACTGTCTCAATCCTCAAACTGCACTTGTATGAGGGGCCAAAGCACTTGATCCAATAGCCACACCACCCTGCTACTTCATGGGTTCTTATTCTCAGGGCTACAGAAATGTGCTTGTTCCTTTCTGAACAACTTACTGGTCTGGAGCGGATTTCTTTGGCATAGAGAGGTTTCAAGAATTCTGAATCTCCTTCGAGCTTTAGACCCTTTTCTGTTATTCTCAGGTTCCCCATTCCATCCTAAAAGAGATACAAAAAGAAACAACCTTATTACTTACAATTACAAAATTCACCAGGCTGTCAATAGCTGATTTTTTTTTCCCCATAGAGGATAACATGTATAGCACTGGGAGGCACTAGAGAATGCAATTACTTGTGTTATCCTTTTAGCTCAGTTTCTTTGAAAAAAAATTTCTATTCAGAACCATCTGCAATGCCCCCCAGTAAACCATTTACACAGATAAAAGATGTTCCTTTAAGCTAGTCATTCTCGACTCAAAGAGATGCAAGGATGCTCTGTGTTAACAGGAAACTATTCACTGTAATATTCACTGTCTGCCTGTATATTAATATACCTTCTCATTCATAGCAAATCCATAGAAAGACTGGGTGTGATTAATTCTGCTGAAGTACATATAGAGAATATGTGATTAATTCCACTGAACTGACAAAATAAGGTTTGACTGTGTAGCAGTATAGCAAGAAAATGTACCAGGGAACTAGACCCCTGTTATTTGGGGAAACCTCTGCAAAACATGGACTTTTTGGTGGGATTTCTTTAGGGCTATCAGCCCTTACAGCAAAATGATGTGGAAACATGTTGTCTCGCAGTTTTTTTCTGTGCTTTCAATACTGTTAAGTTGCTACACAGCTTTATTGGAATATACATTTATGCAAGTATTTGCTCTGGTAGAAGCAATGATACAACAGAAGTATTTTTCCAATAAGCAGCTCTCCTGTCTTAGCTGAACTTCTGGCTTTTTCTCCCTCAGGATTGAAGCCCTTGCTCTGCTCCTTGCACATCCCAAGCACATCCCTGCAGTCTAAACCTCTACAACCAAATGTTTGGGTCTCCTGAGGCATTTTTGTGCCCTTCAACCAAACATTGCAAATTCCATTGGGCAGCCATGAAGTGGCTGATGGAACATTCACTTCTGTGTCTCCTCATTCAGATTCCACAGTTGCAGCTCTCGGTCCTCACCCTCTCCCCAGCTCTTCCAACCTACCCAGTCCCATCACTCCTTGTACTTCCATGAAAAAAAATCATCTTGGCCTTCAGCAGATGACTGCAAATAGCCCCTTTTCTTCAGATATTTTTCACCTAGAATCACAGAATATCCTGAGTTGGAAGAGACTCACAAGGATCATCAGTTTTCTGGGTCCAAGATGTAATGAAACATCTGACAAACCATAATAGCAAACAAAATATGTCAGATTTTGATATGAGTTTTTCTTATTTATTTTTTTAATTAAATAAGGCAGATATATGGATCCACTGGCACAGACCAAAACTGGGCCAGACTATGTTTCACCTTTCACACATGAAAGTGCTAACTTTTGCCCAGCTGAGGGAATTAGCTTAATTGAGGCTATAATTGTTTAGAAAGGGGTGTGTGCATAAGAAACGTTGTGTGAGCAGGGAATTGCACAGGTACATCTATAATCAACACCACATCAAATGCAAGGTATTATTTCTAAGATTCAGGGTGATTGTCAAAGTTTGCAAGGATTGAGGCAAATTGCTTTTTTTTCTGAGAAAAAGATGGTCTGAAGAATAGCTTTTAGCATAAAATTGACTGTAATCACTAGGATTGGAAAGTAACTCTAGCACCTAGTGCCTAACCCACATCTGTTCAGGGATTTTTAAAGGAAAGGGAAATACACTTGGGTAGAAGCCCTAAGAAGATCAAGAGAGGACAGGGAAGATCCAGGAAAATCATATTTGGATTTAGGTCTTGTATGCTTTCTAATCCAGCTACAAAATATAACCCATGTCTGTATACTACTTCTTCCTTCCATTGCAAGTGCACCTCCAGCAGCAGAAGATGAACCACTGTCACTATAAGTGAATGGCTATTCCAAACAGATTTCCATGAACTAGTGCCAAAAGGCATGAATTTAGAGGGATAAAAATCAAAGACATCACACAGCTCAGCAGCGACACTGGTCACTTGTCAGAGGTTCTCCTGTTCCAAGAACCACCATTCCCAGGAAGTAACCTGACAAGTAAAGCTCATTCTTGCCAGAGTGTGCTGCCCTATGAACAGAGGTGAGAAAGTGACCTCTGTCATCTCATTTTGGACTGAAAGCTGTAAGCAAACTTTAGAAACATATGCTGAAAATGCATTGTTGAAGGGAGGGAATGAGAAATGGATCATAAAATGCCACTTGCTATATTCCTTGGCCTGAGTGTGAAATATTGGCTTATGAATTCTGGGTTGGTGGTGGCACAGGAGGGGTTCATTTGTCTCAAGCAGTAGAATGGAGGAAAATGAGAGAAATATGATTATGCACTAAAAAGCCCAGATTAAATTTTGATAGCAGTATGCTTTGTGATTTGAGTGAGCAGGAATTATTACAGCTATCTGCAGACCCTCACAGGTTTTGGGCTGCTAAAAAAGCTCTACAATGTATTTTTTTTCCCAAAATAGATATTTCAGTAAGGTTACAAGCCCTGAGGGCTTTCACACTGCAGTGTCTTCTCTGGTTTTAATAAGAAAAGTTGCAGGTCAGATGAGTTGATACCTTGCAGACAGCTGCAAGAATGACCATCTCTGTGGATATGCAGTGCTGACCACTTCCAGGGCTTGCTCCTGAGCTAAAGTGGGCTAGTACTTTGTCAGTAATATGGATCCATGGATAAAAAGGGACTTGTCAAGTAACTACTGAATCTATGGCAAACCAGCAATTTTGGTGGCTCACAGCTATGTTCTATCCTGGGTAGTGATACGGATCCAGCATTCCACTCTGCTCCTCTCTTGTTTCTCTGCCTTTCCCTCCTTCACTTCTGCTCCCAGCTATGCCCCACAGGATTTTTATAAATGGGATATTTAGCTCACAGCTTGCAGGTCCTATACATCCCCAAAGCAGTAGCAGAGACAATGTACTACAACCAAAACATAAAGAACATATTTGATTAACCAAAGCAGGTGAATTCTCTTATAAACCCACTGTGCTGGAGAAAAACTTTCCAATATTTTCTTCTCAGTCTTTGATCTTTCTCAATTTCTAATCCCCACTCACCTTTCCCTCCTCTTGTGGTTGCCAGAATTAATAGAAATTGCACCCACCACACCTTCTCTCTTGACTTCCCTGGTGTTAGGGAGCAGATGCAATGCTTAGCACTGACTTACCACAATTAACTCTCTGCTGCTCATGTTTCTCATGATTAAAACTGACATCTTTATGTAGTGACAGTCTGGGTCAGCAGGTGAAAAAGCAAGCAAAGGTTGTAACCTGAGTTTAACTAGTATCCTGGTCTCCTATGGCACAATCATTATAAAATCATATTCATCTATTACTTCCCATTAGAAAAAAAAATAAGAAGATCATATTCATCTATTACTTCCCATTAGGAAAAAAATAAGAAACTTGAAGAACTACTTATAAGTCCCAAAATTCAGATACATTAGACAGATATCATTGTATGAAAGACTACTTCACGTGTTGTTTCAGATAAAGTATCTTCATCCTCCCTAAATTATATGGTTTAATAACAAATAAATGTCATATTCTGCTACAGAGAATATATATGAAAGTTCCTATGAAATTTCATGGACTGTGACCTATAAAATGTAGCAGAAAGCCACCTAGAGTGACAGAGACCAAGATGTTTTATTAAACATTTTGTCTGTGATTGGTATATATCCTTATCTGCCACTCTACTGCTTGTGAATGAGGATTAAAACCCCCCACAATATTGATTATTTGATACTCTGCCATCTGACAATCATTGTTTCCTCCCTTTTTATTAATAGACTCCTCACCAGAGTGAATGACTTTATTGTGCAGGCACAAACCAGCTCTGTGGGAGCTCCCAGGAGGGAAGCTCCAAACAGGAGGCACAGAGTCAGGAACTTTCCATCACCAACTGCTTTGAATTATTCTGCTTTTTGGTATGGCATGGCGAAAACCTTCACATCAATTATATATCATCTATGCCCTCTCTCTTTTTATGCAATACCTTGTACTGGACAGGCATAAAAATTTATGTGCTATTGCTGCCTCTTCTGGGTTGAAAGAGAACAGAAATGGTAAAACCCTGAATAATGTAAATGTCATTTTGGTGATGCTGAATGAGAAAGGAATTTGGGGGTTTAGTAGCTTGAGAAATAACTCATTTTTACAGCCAATTATGAATGGTATTAGTGTTAGGAGAAGAGCCCAGCACTGATGCTATCTGACCACCAAGGCTTCACTCTGTCTTTTGGTTAGCAAAGAGGCCATACAAGTGGCTAAAGTCCAGGTTATTTTTGTTTTAATTTTTAACAGTTGTGGGTTACTTTATTTTTTTTTCATTTTCTTTTAACTGTATGGTTGGTAGCAAAGAGATTCAGTTAATAGAGTAAGAAAAACCAGCCAGCCTAATCAGAGACATGTAACTGCTGTGGTAAAGGCTTTAAACTGACAGAGAGTAGGTCTAGGTTGGATCTGGATTGCTTACACACAGAGACAGGGGTAGTTTTCAGTGCTGTCTGCCATTCATGGGCAGCTTTATTAGACCAGGTTAGGCTCACACTGAAACTTAACCTAGTTAACAGCCAAGGTGGTGATGACACATACTCACTGTGTCACTTGGTCCCAGGATGCTTTGTCCTTTACAAACAATAAATTCAGCCTCAAACTCATCTGTGCTTCCTCTGTTCTTCTGGCATTTCTGAACACAGAGGCAAATTCCCTGTTTATTGAGGTCTTTTAAAGGATTTTAAGGACACTGGTGATGGGGAACAGAGATTTGCTCCAGCTGTCTGCTGGCCACCACCAGCACCAGTGGGTTTTTCTTGCACCTCCATCTCTTTCCAGTTTTCAGGAGGAAAATGGTTGTCAAGGTTTGTTTCTGCACAGCAGGTAAGCATTTATTTTTTTGCTAGGAATAAACTGAAGTTATGTTCAGCAATGTCCTGTGGGAGAGAATTATCTTTGGAGACTGCTCATGTCAGATGGCTGAAACACCTGATTATCGTTGCTTGTATTATTGATTGCTGTGCTCTGCATTGCTTCCAGATATGTGCAAGTTATTACACAGCTCAATACATCCAAAGTTAGGAAAAAAACCCACAGCAAATATAAGTGACCTGTTTTTTCCTTCCATTCCTGGGAAGATTTCTGTACTGTTCTTCTTCCTCTGACTTGACATTACATGTTTCCAGATTCCACAGACTTAAGGAAGGTCTGTACAGAACACATCATTGCCAGCTCTTCACAGCCTCAAACACCTACTTGCTCTAATTGGATCTGCCCTCCCTCCTTCTCCTCATTTTCCCCAGTTAATTTGTCATCTCAATAAGGATCCCAGTATCCAGCTGTGGATCAGCAGCAATATTTTCCTGTGGAAACCTAAGAAGAAGCCTAAGAAGGGCCTAAGCACCTACTAGCAGCACCAGTCCTATAAAACACAGCATGGTCCAGAACAACTTATACTCCAAGGTAAGGAGACAATGTGCAATAGCTTCTTCCTCTGGCAAAAGACCTTCCTTTGAGAGCTCATGTATGGACTCAGATTTGTGTGGACAGCAGAGAAATAACAGGCCATTTAGCATTACACAGCATTTATGACCATCTCCCTGTGTCTACAGATCCAGGCTTATCCTGTGAATTACATTTGGAGGTCTCATGTCCACGACTGGAATTCATCTCCCTCTTCCTCTGCTTCTTGACCTCAGATGTTCCTGTCAGACATCTCACTGGTAGCATTTGCATTTAAAGGTGATAGACACAGTGCAGGATGGCTGTGCTGAGACCTCAGTGGGTGAAGGAAGGTGACCCCAAGTGCTTTGCATCACTGCAAGACAGGATATATATACCCTCTCCAGGGAAGGAGGGAGACACAGATGAAGTACAGCTAAAATCTTTGCAGCTACTTGCTGCACTAAAACAACATTATAAATTGCAAGACTAGCAAGCAGCTAACTCACTGCTCCCTGCAGAAGGCTCCCTCCAGAACCTTGTGACACTATGTGAGAAGACACCTCTATATAATCTCTGGCATTGCAGTCATCAGTCACAGAGAGACATGGAGTTGAATGAGCAAAGACCAGGAGTCACCCACTGGAAAATGACCTCTAGAAGCAGATGTTAAAGTTGTATGAGCTATGTAGGCACTTTTAGTTCTTTCCACAGGTACAAAGTCATTTGTGATAGCTACAGGAAAGTCAGGTGGCTTCTAACTTATGAAGGAACTTTGTGCAAGTGGAGGAAATTGCCTGCAGACTGTTATGGTTAATGTGAAATTTATCCCAAACAAAGCCTGTGCAAAGCTCAGAGCCCTTCTTTTCCAGGGGTAACTCCTGGTTTTGGGAGTTCCTCTGCATGACTGCAGAAAAAAGAGGCAGAATATGACAAGAGGGGATACAATGAGGACAGCACAAGAACCAGAAGGACATCTCAGTTACAGTAATGAGCTGTGATGCAGAAAAATCTTGACTTCATTCCCTTTGGGCTCACTTGCCACGATGGCATTAGGGATGTCTTTCATGTGCACATTCCCATAGAACCTTTCCCCTCTATCTGTTCCTTCCACACTGAGCAAGTGCTCACCAGAACCAATGCTATTTATGATGGTTACTCACAGAGCCCTATGAAGCTGTCACAGAGGCAAAAGACACTGAAGCATTGGCTTTAGTTGAAGTTAAGGAGAAAAGTCTCAAGGAGCAGGAAGAACAGGATCAAATGTAGTTTTCCAATTACTGTTTCAAATAAGTTACAACTGACCAAAGCAACTAAATCCCATCCCTTGAAACAATTCCAAACCAGTGTTGGAACAATTTCTCAACAAATCCTTCAGCCTGAGCTTGAAGAAAGCTCAGCTCTGGATTTACTGTGTATTACTGGAATTACTTTGGGCAGGAGCTATTTCTTTCCAAAGCAAAGTGCTAGTGAGTTTACTCAAAGTAAGATCCTGTGTAGCACAACAAAACCACGCAATGAAATAAGCCACCCCTTCGAAAAGTACATTTTTTCAGGGGAAAAAGATGAGCAGATCTTTTGGGGAAATGACTATGATCCCAACATTGTTACTACAATCCAGTCAGCATATGCAGATTTCCTCTCTAGGATAATAATTTCCCTTTCCATTGATACAGTAGGGAAGAGATCAAAATTTGGCTTTCACACCTCCAGCTCCTTGTTCCAGAGCACTTTGGCACTGAAGCATAATAAAATGAGCCATGTTCTCCTGAGCACTTCTCCACTTTTTTGCTCCAACACAAATAGTAAGGTTTCACATCTTATAATCAACATATATTCCAAATGTGTCCCTTGAATTCTCCATCTTTTTCAGTCTAGCTCATTACCATAATTATGCTAACTAGAAGGGAAAAGTCCCATCCTGCAGAAATTTGTGCTCACTCAAAAGTTGAAAAAACGATTCTTCTATTCGCAGGAACATGTAGTCTTCTAATGCAGTGATTTAATAATAAAATCAGCACATAAATTCACTGATGCAGAGATTGCAGAAACAGGTTTTATAAATTATGGCCTAACACTCCTTAATCATGATAGTCTGTCAATCACCAAATGAAGGATAGAACAAACACTTCTTGTTTCAAACTATAAAGATCTTGGACACAATGTCCTCTGTAGCATCACTTCTCCAAATTACACCAAGGCTGATTGGACTCACTCATCTTTATAGTGTTGGAAGAAGTTTCCAGGGCGAAGGAGGAATTTTTTTTAACTTTCTCTTAGTGGATCCCTTTTGCATTCTGTACTTACACTCTGAAGTAAGATTTTCTAACTAATGTATTTAGCAATTCCCCCAACCAGCAATGAAGCTGCAGATTAAGGTCTGACAGCATGAAAAGGAAAGTACCAGGTCTCCCGTGGTGTTTCTGAAGGTGAGTTCTCGAAAATGGGGCCAATTATTGGGTCATTTTTGTCTGATGTGAATATGCCAAAACAACTCAGGGGCATTAATTAGAGCATAACATCAGGTCTGTGAGAAGAAATAAGGCTCAGGCAGACACGCTCTGGTTTTAACCCTGTTCAAATCCACACCAACACTCAGGATACCACAAAACACTGGTGGAGAGAGACCCTGCAGTGCTGTGGCCACTCTCACAAGTCATGTCCATAAGGCACATTTGATGATCCCATCTCAGCAGAAGGATTTACAGACTACAGAGAAACTCAGTGGAGACACCTGTTGCACTGACCTTCTCCAAACCCACCGCACCTGTTTGATGTACTTGCTGCTATGGCAACATCAGCCTCTGAAGTTAGGGTAATCATGATGTGGATCTGTATTTTCAGTTGCTTCATTTACTCTCCTCCACTATTATCTCCTCTGTTTCCAAAAGCCAGGAGAAAACAAGGTAGATGGGGAGAAATATTTTCAATGCACCTCAATTAATCACTTCTGAGTCCAGATTCAGCTAATATCAAGTATTTAACTGATGAGCCTGTGCTTGAAGATAATCACCATGTGCTACCTCTGCAGTCAGGGGAGAGAAGAAGGCAGTGGAGTCCATCTAGCACCCAAATCACTCCCTGGAAGTGCTTGTTATCAGTGGCTGTGGAGCCTCTCCAAGGTGACCTAGGCATCTTTCCTGGTTGCCTGTAGATTCCTGCAATAAACCTGAGTGGTGTGCAACAGGATCCAAACAGAAAACAAATGGGTTGCCAGGCAAACCAATAAACAGATATCATGAAATAAAGTAAACTGAAAAAATATGATTCCAACTATACTCACATCGAGTGACTTCAGGGATCATTTTAATGATTTTTTTTAATCAAGACTCATACTCTCAATAAGAAATAGGAGATTGGGCACATTCAATTTATTTGCACATATAGGTAAAAAGAAATTTGCTTTAAAATCAAATTCTCTGTGTTAAAAGGAATCCATAGTCCCATTGTTAAGAAACTGCCCTCATGGCTAAAGAACCACCACTGAATTTTTATAGCTGTATTTGTCACAAAAATATATGATTTTGCTTTTTCACTATCAGAATATACCAAAAAATAATTTAAACTGTCTTGCAGACTTATCTACAGTGTGTCTATGACATTGTTGCTAGCAAGGGAGGCTCTGGGGATGGCAAAGAAATGAGAGAACTGAAAGCACTGCTCCCAGAGAGGCTGAAATAAGTGTATTGTTTCTATTGCTTTCTGAGCAATTGCCAGTAAATAATTATTCATTGAGGAAAATATATGGGTATGTTTAGGGTTCCTTGCAACTGCAAATGGTGGACAAAGAATGAGATCTGCTCTGTGGAGTGCATCAAATACCTCCAGCAATTTACACCCACCTGGTACCTGACCCTAGAGCAGGGGGAGGAAATCATTGAATAAAAGAATGGTTTGGGTTGGAAGGGACCCTAAAAACTACCTCATTTCAACTCCCCTGCCATGGGCAGGGACACCTTCCACTACACCAGGTTGCCAGTAAATAATTATTGCCAGTAAATAATTATTGCCAGTAAATACTTATTCATAGAGGAAAATATATGGGTATGTTTAGGGCCCCTTGCAACTGCAAATGGTGGAAAAAGAATGAGATCTGCTCTGTGGAGTGCATCAAATACCTCCAGCAATTTATACCCACCTGGTACCTGACCCTAGAGCAGGGGGAGGAAATCATTGAATAAAAGAATGGTTTGGGTTGGAAGGGACCCTAAAAATTACCTCATTTCAACTCCCCTGCCATGGACAGGGACACCTTCCACCACACCAGGTTGCTCAAAGCCCTGTCCAGCATGGTCTTGAACCCCTTGGTCCCCAGGAAGGGACAATGCTGGGCTCCTGTCATGGGTTGGTAGCTGTGTGGCTGCAGCAGCATCTGTTCAGGCAGAGTGGGCAGGGGCTGCAGCAGGTCATGGCAGTTGGAGGAAACCCAGACATGCATCCAGCATGCCTTGTTAGGGGGAAGGATGCCCAGCAAAAAGCAACCAAGCCCCCACAGCTTGCCCTAATGCTCTGTGAGCAGCTGGGGGAGACCAGAGGATAAGCAGCATCTCATTTCCTCCCCAAACTCCCATCCCCAAAGTATTTAGCATCAGAACTAGCACGTAGCTGTCTAACACACTGTATAGATGCTGTCACATCTCTGAGTGACAGGTGCTGTACTGTGCACACACTCACACAAATGAACACCCTCAAAGGGGAAACTGAGGCACAAAGTCAGGCACCCACCGATAATCACCTGAGAAATCTGCTCAGGGAAGAATGACCAAGGTTTCTCTCTAGCACCTTGTTGTGTCTCAGCACTGCAGCTAAGAAACTATAAATATCCAGCTCATAAGAACAACAGGTTAATTTTAGCAACTTCCCAGTGCCAACAATTCAGATTCCAGATACTCTCTCATCTCCCTGCAGTTTGCATTCCTCTACCTCCTTGCCAGAAGGTGCATTATGCTTAATGCCCCTTGTCTTCACAACTTTTTAATGCACGTTCAAAAGTGTTTACTAGAATAAAAACAATGATGATTATACAGCAAGGGAACTAGGAGCCTGCTGGTCATAAACCCAAATCCAGAAGTCTCCTGCAAGACAACACTTTCTGATGTAGTTTCCAAAATTATTGTCATGGTAGTTTACAGATTTGAGCTGCAAAACAACTGGAAAACATTAAGATAATCTTCCTACTGTTTACTTTCTGAGGCAAGTAAAGACAATAAGCCATTATTTGTATCCAGAACTCATGTGTGGGGTGTTTTTAATTTCAAATTATTTATTGAGTGGGTGCTTACTGAGTCATAGGGGAGTTTTGCTAGGTGCCAAGAGATTCTCTTGGAAGTCAGGAATACAATATTATGTGTGTGAAAGTCAGGTGGTTACCTGAAATAGCCAAGAATCACATGCAAAAATATACAGCTAGCATTGGCAAGTGGCAACAGAGCAAGACACAGCAGCTTTTTAAAACACTTTTTAAACAGAGAGCCTTAAGGCCACAGGAAAGTGATTGCTCCTACTGTGCTTTGGCCTTTAGAGAACACGGCTCTGTGGGTCCCTTCGTTACAGAAATATGCCTTATTTGGGGATATTAGCATTTCCTCCTTCTTCTGCTCTTTTTTAAAACATGACACCACCACTAACAAATTCAGTGACTCACAGCCCGCACAGTTATTTATTTCTTTATTTGCCCGCAGCGTGCTACGTCACCTCAGGTTTTTTCACTAACACCAAGATCACCTACATGACAAAAATCTTTCAAAATATATATATTAAGTGTCTCAGACTTGGACTTCCTATAGCATGAAACACCTTTGAACCTTCTTCAAGCCACATGCATTTGGGGTGTGAGCTGCTCCTGGCACAGTTTTGCAGCAACACCAGAGCCAGAAGTGATGCCCATTCCCTCCAGCTTGGCAGAACAAGCAAGGGCAAGCACAGCACACGATGTTGTCAGTTTAAACACATTATATTCTCCAGTGGGTGTCTGCAAGCTTTGGCAGAAGCCCCTGGTTATGCTCCCCAGGACCTTTGCAAGGAAAATAAACAAACCAGTTGCAAGAGGAGGATTCAGCCCTTGTTGGGAGCAGTTGCCTAGTCCCACAGGGCAGCCCTGACTGGCACTCAGCACACTTGCAGGCAGGGAGATGGGAGACAGCATCAGGCTAGGTTAAAATAATAGTAAAATAATGAACTTGGTGAAATGCTTTTGGTCAGCAAGTGCTGCTGATTGGGAGTGCCCTGGGATGCTCCTCCACACAGCTGTCTGCAGGCTCAAAAACAGCAAGAGGCAACTCAGCTCTTCATCCCATTCCAGACAAGGCTCTCTGAGGGCAACTTAGACTTTTCTTACAGCTTTTTGGTCATTTTGGCAGCCTGCTTGCTACTGCCTGGAGAAGATTTTTCTTTCAAAAAAACACACTGCTGGGGGATAATGACACATAATCGCCAACGCTGCACTTGGTTAGGGACCAAAATTGCTGGGGAAGGAATTTTTAGCCATTAAAAGAACAAAAAGCACAGAGCAAAAAACCACCAAGGCTAACATTTGTATTTAATTTTGGCTGTCCTTTGGTGAACATCCAGATCTTGTCTTCAGTCTGCCTAAAGCCATGAGATTTTTGCCCCTCTCTTCACTGAGGCCACACATCAGCAGCTTTGCCTGGACATGGCTGTGACAACAGGACTGGAGCTCTGCACCACTGTTACCTCCTCCCCTTCCCATCCACCTAAGTCCTAAACAAGATTTCTCTCTCTTGTTTTGGCTTTCATCACAGACCTACTTGACAATGTTAGTGAATTTAATCTCAAAACACTCAGGGGTACAGGGCAAAAAAAATTTTTCCCAGGCTACTGATAAAGAATGTAGTTTCAAGGAGCTTAAATGGCTCAATGGGACATTTTGGTGACCGGAGGAAATTTAGAACCTTATGATAAATTTGGGATATTAATGTAAGAATAAAGTCACACTGCTAGAAGCAATATCTTATTGACAAAACTGCTAGAAAGTTGCAAAGGTAATAAACCAGGAATTGAGATGGATTACAAAGGATATGCTCTTGAATGTATTACTCAATGCCAGCTGTCAGATACTCTGTGAAGTCCTTAGGTACTTGGGTAAAATACCTTTCTTGAATGGGACTATTAATGAGAGTAAATATGCTAAGTGTGATCAGTGACTTGTTATTGAGGCAGAGGTAATTAATGCAAGTATTATAGTTTATTATTCTAATTGGTTGTTTCACCTCTGTTGACACTGTAAGAAATGTGCAGTTTATAGCTATACCTATGGCTACATATCATGGCTATTTTCTAACTCAAGGTTTATTAAAGAAAAAAATCCGATTTCTTCCTTTCAGTTATTGGTGAGGCTTTGAAGACTTGAGCAGTCTTGGCAATCAGTGCAATACACTGCACATCTCTAGAAAATCCTCGAAAAATATCCAAAATATCTAACATAGGGAATGGGACTAGCTCACCAGAACACATTCCTATGGGATGTTTGTGGCTTTATCAAACAATTTCCAAGTGATGAAATGTCTGATGAAAACATCTTTAATTAGTGTTCCAAATTTCTGTAGGCTGTGGGAGACATTCCTTAGAAAACCATGTTTATTCCTCAAATGCTTAGAGATTATACCTTAATGTTTACTTCCAGCATTTGTTACCAAATGCTGCAGGTCAAAATGTTGCATGACTTTGTCAGAAGTCCTAGAACTTGTTAAAATACAAGGCATTGCATCCCACAAGTACAGGATATTTCTATTAAATAAAAAAACCTTTAAGTATTTCCTCATGGTCCACAACATCCTTTCCAAAATAAAAGAAAAAACCTCACAGTTCTTATGAAGGAGCAATGAAAGCCTTTGTAACTTTAAAGACCTTATTTAAGAGTTAGCTTGAAAAGATCTGTTTGGGAGCTGAAAATGCTTTGTATATAACTTAAGGATAGTTTGAGTTATTTTGGGCAGAATTTTAATTTCTGTGAACTGATGAAAGAACTAAAGGAATATCTCAAAAGGCAGACTCAACTGAAGGAAAACAAACATTAAAACACTAATTATATAGACACAGGGAGTATTTCTGCTCCTAAAAAAAAATAAACAGAAAGAAAATTTGGATTCAGCTGCAAACTCATTAACAACCTGTACTTTCAAAGCTCACTGATGTGTTTAGAGCAAATATTTCATAGAAATACTGAAATTTACAGTACAGCTATGGAAAGCAAAAAATGAAATCTCCCTGACTCAAATCTACCCCTCACTCAGCATTTCTCTCATCTCAATATTTTTGTTTTCTCTCAGCTTGGTCAACTCTTCCACATCTACTATGAAACTCTGCAAAGAGTTTGTTAAAGTCCTACTAAAGGTTTGTGGCTTGTTATTTTTTTTTTAATCCTTCTCAGTCACTCTAATGGGGGAAGAAAACCTTATGTAAGTTAAGATAATAATAGCTTCACTTGTTAAATATCAGGCTAAGTATTTCTGGAGAAGCGATGGAAAGTAACATTGGTAAATAGAGAAAATAGCAGGGTATGAAATTCTTAATAGTCATTAATTTGTCTCTTTCAAGACAGTTCCCTGAATGACATGCAGGTAGCTGAAATGAAACACATTAATTGCATTAATTATATCAGAATTTAGCTTGAAGCCTTCGCCTTTGCCCATTTTAAATAGCTTAAAGAACTAAGGGTGTGCAAAGAGGACACAAGTCACTTTAAACAAAACGTTGTTCCTCTGAACTGCTTTGTTTACTCTGACATGAAAGAGCACTCTGCTAATACAGTTTTTCCTGACCATAATTCATGGCTCAAGATGAATAGAGTCCAAACTTCTGGACTTTTGGGTGGATCCTTGCAGGTGAAATTGGCCACAGAAACTCTACAGAGGTGTTGAACTCTGTGTGCCTAAGATGGTCCTCTCATGGACCACAGGCACACCTGCCTCACAGCCACACAGGGCTCTCAGCTCTCCAGGACAGATTCAGAGGACACATTCCAAGGGCTTGAGCAACTGGAGGGTGGGGTAGCGCTGGGTGATGGGCAGGAAGGGTGACACTACTATTGCAATGCATTCACAGAGCTCAACAGTGCTCAAAATCCTCCTTTTTCCTGCAGACCTCACCTGCAGACCACAGGGACAGCCTTGTCAACCCTCAGAGAGGGAATGTGTTCCTTTCAATCCAACATGGGTCCAACCACATGGTCCTGCCCAGTGCTGCACAGAGATACCCAAGGTGCTGGAGCTGGCAGAGGCACTACTAAAACTGGTTAGTACAACACTTGACTGAGCTCTAAATAAGTGACCTTGTGGCTCCTTACACAAAACTGCATCGTACAGTACAAATTTACCCATATAAGCCTTCAGCTATTTCATTTCCCACAGGTCTCTTGTCATCGTTTCATTACCTGCCGTCCTTTTCCACTGAAACTACATTTTACTTAAAAAGGGCTATGAAGAGAAAATGCAGCCACTGTTGAACAAACAAGTCTGGTCTTTGGGTGCACCAGACTTCCAGAGGAATCTTGCAGCACTTTCTCATTTACACTGAACGAACTGAACTCCACTTTGCTATATCATTAGAAGTAATTGCTTTGCCTGCATAGCATCCAATTTTTATTGATTCCCGTTTCTGCTGGATCTTGTGCTGGTTTTCTAAAGAATTTCCTGTTTGCTACAGTAAGGCAGAGATTCCTAAATCACTGTAAAAATGCAATTTTGTTTACTTAACTTTTGGATAATGCAAACAACTTATTTATACATTTACTTTTTAATTTTTCCTCTGGCTATTAAATTATTAGTGTGTTGTTAAGCTCTCTATAAATCTTTCAAAAAAGAGTCACTTAAATCTCTAAGCTCTCCATGTTTTGGCTCCTAGCTGCACTTGGGACTGCATTCAAATATTTGTGTTCTTCAAGTTCCAAGAAACATCTTATCTGTCGCTACAATCGCTCAAGGAATTTGGGCATAAAACTGCCTTTTATTTTCTGAACAAAGAGAAAACATTTGACAATCAGGTTCTCTTTCAGCTGATAAAAGCAGACCTTGACTCAGTGGTTAGTGGTCATTTTTGTCCAAGTATTCACCTCTGGAACAAGCTGACACCATGTGAATGGGAAGTGCAGGCATGGCATTGCTGAAATGGCCTTTCCTTTCTGTATTGCCTGAAATTCTGAGGGAAGCCAGTCTCAATTAATTCACTACTGTTACATGAACTCCATAGACTTCAAACTCCTGTTTATTGCTCACATTGTTTTAAAGACCTGCAGTTAACAAAAGCTTGTGCCAGGGTTAATAGGGGCAATATCGTTAATTGGCACAGCCATGAAACATCAGCAGCTGTCCTTGGATTATCTACAGAGTGTCTTTCAGTTGGAATGGGGGTAGAAATGAATGCCTATTAATTCAAATTAATTAATGGCCTCGTATATTCTAGTGTGGTCATTCAGTAGATGCTTGTTCAGCAAAACAAATGGGTGTGTGCTTAATTGTGGTTCATTCTGGGCTGATCCGTCAACTGTTGTGTGTCTTCCCAAGAATGCGTGTTCATTAACTCGAGTTAATTGCTATTCAATTACCTTGAGTTATAGTATGTCCCTAAACACTAGTGCAGACAGAGCCCCTAGAGATTACATGTACTTCAGTCATTAATAAAGCTCTACTGCATATTGTTGGTAACTGATTGCATCTAGTTTTGAAATAAGAACTTCACAGTTATGCTTAAATTGTTTTTTTCAAATCTCCTATATAGGTGATTGGAGTGAGAACATTTCTTCCTTGCAATAAACCACATTTGCATTGTGATTGTTGTTGTTATTATTATTATTATTATTATTATTATTACTGCTGCACTGGGCCAAAGATGTTCCATGTCATCTTATTTTATATAACCCACTTGTTTAGATGGCAAGAACAGCTGAAATTTGACCTGATTATCTCAGAATGATACTCATATGATGACAGACGTTTTGTAAATTATAGGGTTCTTTCTCTTCACTTTCAAATGTTGTGAAGGTTTTTTTCAACAGCCCTTTTGTAGAAATTTCAAACCAGTACCCTACCATTTCACATGGGTTTTTTGGCTCCTAGTAACAGAAAGACAACATGGCCAAAGCCTTTCTGCTCACACACTACAGCACTTCTGATAAACAATAGTGAGGAACAATTGACACAGACCTCAGGCAGTCATCACAACAAGAAACTAAAGCTTTTTAATAACAAAGCACAGCAGCAAACGAGTAATACACTGGCATCACTCTGCAACACCAAAACCTATGTAAAAGAATTAAAATGATCGATACCTTCACAGTATTTAAAAAGAAGACAAAAATTAAGGCAATGACCTTAGAGTGTGACTTTATCTAAAAGCAGAACTAATGTAAAATTTTCTTTTAACATGATCTCCTCATTAAAGGTAAGCAAAAAAGAATTAGTCAGTGTTAAGACTGAAGACAAAGCTGTAGCAATAAATGCTTTTTAAAACTGGTAAATGTCATTTGAATATATTTCTACTCAATATTTCTTCCTGAAGCTAATGGAGCCCCTCCTGGGCACTTATATCAGATGAAAAATGAATAATTGAGGACGTTTAAAATTGTTATATCCACCCAGCACTTTAAAGCTTCTGATGTGAGCTGGGGATGTGAGGAAGTAATCTCACCCCAGCAGCTCCCCATCTAACATGCAACCTATGAAAATCTCCCAGAGGAGAACTTTATCACACCATCAAAGATATCATAAGCACCCATTTCCTCCTAATATTCTTTAGTCCATGCCAAGGGAGAAGCTGTGCAAATACTGCAAGCTTGTCAATGTTCTCAGCTTCTAAAGAAATGAAACTGGGTTTTGGATGTGCAAGTGTGGAAGTCTTCTACGTCCAACTTCTGCCAGAGCAGCTTGCAGCTCCCGGTTGTGGTCCTTGTCAATCTGAGCATAGAAATATTCTGGTTATGGTCTCCCCTGTGTTAACTGGGCAATGGGCAGAGGTGGCACTGTTGGCTCTGAATGCACCTCAGCAGCCCAATGGTTGCCTGATGTGCAACAGGAATGGAAGAGAGAAAAGGAAAACAGGTGAAAGATAAAGGAAATGTTAGAACAGGCAGTTTTGCTGGGAGTATATTTAAACTAAAGCATATAAAAGAGCAGCAGCAGATTTCTTTCTTTCTGAATCACAGACTCATAGATCCATAAGATCAGTTGCTCTGATAACAGTCATTAAACCATGGCAAAATGAACTATCTGCTTCTGCTCACTGGGGGGACTGAAATCACACAAAGAACTCATCTCTTCTCTTCCCTGGGCCACATTGCAGAGAAGCTATAAAGAAGTGGGACAAGGCTACAGGAAGGTGGTGAAGACACTGAGGCAGGAAATAGCATCCTGCATGTTGCAGAATGGGCTCTAGCCCCTGCTACTCTGCCTCCTTTGCAGAACATGGCTCTGCAGTGAGCACACAGAGATGCTGCACCGAGCTCTAGGAACAGGAGAAGTTCTGGTTTGGAGACCTGGTATGAGCATCAGCCATGAAGGCCATGTTTTATCCTTTACACCCACTGACTTCCTGATATCACTGATCCTAGGACTCCCTTTTGCCAACATACTTTCTTCCCTTCTTCCACCTCCCTGGTACAGTAATGAATTATGGCACCTCCAGTGCCAAGAGCAAGAGTCAAGCCAAGGAGCAGTTGCAACAGGGCTGTGCTGAGCTGCAGAGCATATGGTTAGCACTACTAAAGCAGCCAAAAAGCAATAGCAACTCACAGTGAATCTAACACAAGTCTCCCATCAAGATCAGCTCTTGCCAATCTCTAATATCAGCATAAAAGAAGGGGAAAATTTCCAGCTGTATATGACCAACAAGCACCCTTGGTGCTCCATGACAGCACCTTGGGAAGCAGGTGCTAAATGACACCTGTCTTCTGAAAATCTTTTCAACATCTCTGATCCTCTAAAACAGAAAAGAAACCCCAATCCCCTCTGCCAGAGCCCCAAAGACACGGAATGCATATTTCCCCCCAGTGTAGAAGATGTCTTGGTGCAGTTCCTAGGGGAAAAAATTTCCATTAACTTCTCCCAAGTGAGACACTGGGGGTTATCTCAATACCACAGACTCAGCTCCCCCATGTAACATTTAGCATGTAGATCAACCTGCAATGCCTCAGGTGCTACAGCCAAATTTACAAAATTATTTAGGTACCCTTTGCTAAAACTGAAACAATTAGTTAATATTCCCTTTCTCAAAATGATGTTTCTTAATCTGAAAAGGCTCACATGCCATGGTCAGTTTGAAACATGTATATATTTCACTATATGAGGCAAGAATCCCCTTGGATTCCTTCAGACATCTCTCCGGGACTGCTTTGCCCACAGGTCTCAATTACATGGGCTCTGTTAACACCTCATGGTGTAGCTGCATAATTTATTCATAAGCTTTTAAAAAAAGTAGTTTACATTTCCAAATAAAGTCATACATGCTGTTGATTCATGTATCCCAAATTAAAAAGCTTCATCTTCATCTCTCTTTCCCAAATTTAACTTTAAGTATTTTAATTGTTTCTTCCTTCACTGTTAGATCAGTATCAATCATCATCTTCAGTTACCAGAACTTGCATGTTCCTGAAAATTATCTTAAATTTAGATGCTAATGAAAACTGTTTATGCTGTTTAACCACAGAAATGAAACCTCTATTGCAATCCATAAAAACTGTTAGTTATAACAAGAAACCTTAATTTCTACCTCAATCTCCTTTCTACCATCTGCTGTCCTAGTAGACCAATCCTGGAAACCATGGACTAAACAAACAAACAAACAATAAAAAAGATAATTGTTAACTTTGCTTTGCAGCACAACAGACATTAAAAGAATTAAAATAGTCTCATTAACCATTACACTGAAAATTATGATATAAAACAAACTAATACATGAATGTTAGCGAGTACTGATATTTCTTCTCTCCAGATGTCTTACCAGCCAATCAACCAGACATATAATTGACCCATAACATCCACAGAACACTCTCCATCCTCTCAGAAGGGAGAAGACAAGAAACTTCCAGCCATTAAAAGAAATACCACAAATACACCACACCACAGTAACAGGGGATAATTATTCTTTCATCTAAAGCACTGAACAGTTAATTACATATAATTACTGAAAGTATTTATGTTTTAAATAATATTTGCTCTGGCCAATCCCTCAGAACTGGCTGTGTGAAACAGAGACTGCACCTACATCTGTTGTTCCCAGCTGTTTTTCTCATGGGTCACCATGTGTCGTTGTACAATTACAGACACTATCATGTTCTGGGAAATGCTGCATCAATCAGCATCGACTTCTCTGCGTGGTGGGATGGGAAGAGCTAAAGGCAGACAGTGGGTTTCAGGATAAGGACCATAGTCAGAAGGCACCAAAATGGACTAAATCTCCAAACATAAACTGTCATTCACGTCTTACCTAAATCTAAAATCTAAATACTGTGTGGGGTGGGAGTAGGTTAAAATTATAGCAAAACTCTACTACAATGTTTTAATTATTTTCTGTGCCAAGTGATCTTAGAGAGTCATCTTTCCTCTTTATTGGGTTTAGATGAGATAAAATCTGATAAGGTAAGACACTCTGCACTGTATTTTACTTCTTAACAGTTGAAAATCTGTGTTGCTTGCTTTTTCCTGATCTGCTCCAAAAAGACACTCAATGCATCTCCATCAGGATTATAGAATGAACAGAATTGTTCTAGTTGTGACTTGCACATTAATCATGTCCCAAGGAAGACCAAGCAAAATCAAACACAGCCTTGCCACACCACTGCTAAATAAAGTCCCATGAAGTAAGAAAGTAATGAGCTCATTTGAGCAATAAGGTGATAGTTGGTTTATGCCATCTGGAATGCAGAATGAACATCTCATTCACTCCTTGCCTTCCCTTTCTGAGTCCTAAACTCCCTGCTCCCCCCTGCCAATATACATGACTACAGGGAGACAGTTTTGATTCCTGGTGTAAATCCACTGATGCACAGAGACAGAAGCATGGATTTGTACTTTTTTAAAAAAAAGGAATGAAAAGAAAAGAAATAAGTTGTACAGAAATACATCATTCTTTTTATAATCTGGACAATTTAGTCTACCTCTTGACTGAGCTAATTCTCCACTTCAGTTATCTTATGCACCTTCTTTAATGAATACATGCTCCTTTGATTAAATTAACATTTTTGTCTACCTAATTAGCCTGAAAAACCTGTGCTGAACCAATCTAAAAGTGACTTCATTACTGCTCATTGGTGCATGTTTGCTACCCATCACTGTCAACTCAACAGGCAAAGGATTAGGAGAACATTAACTCTGGCTTATTTGGCTTTCCATAGCAATCGGAGTGAGCAGCCAATCCAAGCTTTCAATCGACCTGGTAGGACAGTGACAGATGTTTTAATTATGTGGCTTCATTCATTAATGCTCATTTGCCTGGTTGGCCAGGTTTGTGGCTCTGAGAGACAGTTGAAACAAAAAATAATTAAAGTAACCGCCTTAATTACCTTCTTACATTTATCCTTCAGCTGGTACAGTTCGCAAGTAATGACAAACTGAAAATATAAATAAAAACCAGTTTATCCAGACCAATGAGCTAGTAAGTAAACTCACCAGAAGATGCATCACTGCTTGTCTAGGAACATAAGCACAAGTTGCTTAACAGGCACTTAATGTACATTGGTTAATGAAATCATACCAGAGCTAATGAATATATATAATTGGCTAGGCAGCTGCAAAAAAAAAAAAAAAAAAAGTTAGTGAAACCATCTTGCTAATTCAGTTTGCAGAGACAATTAGAGAAGGCCCTTGAAGACAATTCAATACACCCTGCTAATACTGTGACTGCTATTGATTATTTGCATGATGATATCACACTGCTTCTTTCCTGACTGGTTTCTCATACAGACAACCCCCATCCACCTCTAAGATACTATATAAATAAATTTTAGAAAAATAATTTTCAAGAGAAAATTACCTACATTTTAAATACACTGTATAAAACCCCATCTGAAACAGTGACTGACACAATTCAATTAACCTGCTGGGATTGCACTCATCACTCATCAGTTCCGATTCCATCTAATGCAGAGGTAAAAATGTGACTAAAATAATTTTTTTTACTGAATAAGCACAGGGAAGATCTACAGCTCAAATCTTTGGTGGTAATTATTGGAGTCTGCACTGCAAACCTGGTATGTGAGGTCCTGGAAAACCTGTGCCAGTGAGGCTGCTATAAAAAAATATTTATCACAAACTCTCCAGCTGTTTTGACCTTTTGTTTTCACCTACTTTGTTTTTTCACCATCAGAACTTTAACCACAAAATGTCATTCCTCAATGAAAATGTTTCTTCTTTTATCCTCACCCAGAAACCCTTCAAAATACTAAAAAAATTCCATGCTGTTTTATGTATGGCATTATAACAAATCCATCATCTGCATGGGGTAAGAAAGTGCCTACAAGGATCTTTATTAAATGGTCATTTGATTTTTTCACCATCAACACAGACTATTTTTCCTCCCGTTTGCACTAGTTGAATGTACATGACAGAGAACTAAGGCAGAAAGTTTAGAGCATTTTTTTTTTAAAGACCATCCTTGACTATACCAAGACAGGATGCTCCAGCAATCAGGAACTGTCTCTCTGGCATGACTGACAGTCCATGGCACTGAGGTTCTGTGAGGTGAAGCAGAGGCTGTGACACAGATACCCCCAGCCAGACATCATCTACCTGCAGCACATGAGAACACTCCACTCCCCCCAAACCTGCAAGAAATCTGCAGATGGAAAGTACAGTAACATGGTCTTCCCTCACATCATTTATCCTCCTGATGGCTGAAGAATATAAACTAAAATTCAAGACTTCTGCAGTAAAATTTAGCAGTCTATAACGACTTTTTTTTTCTATTAATGATCTTTTTAGAAAGCTCTGGCTAAATAATAAATACTGATACATGCATTTTATCCCAGTCATGGCTTGTTTTTATCTTTTCAGAGATTTTTTTTTCCCCAAAATATCCTATGGAGACCATTTGAAGTTTGTTTTCATTTTCAAGCTCTGCTGAGCTAAGCATTTGATTCAGAGAAAATAACAGGTTTGAAAGAAAGGCTCTGGGAAACTTAAACATAACAGATGCTTATTTGCAGACATCTGATTTAACTGAACTGAAAACCCCAGTCTAAATCCTGCAAACCATAAATGTCAGCCAGCTAGAACAGAATAATAACCACTTATCGATATGGATGCACCTAGAAGATAACAGAGTTCCGGGATCATAATCTTCATATAACTGTGTTCAGTTTGCTGCTCTGAGCTCTCAAATTACAACTGGCAATACCATAGTTCATTTCTCAGTGCTGTGCATATGGTTCACAGTGAAGGGGCAGATTCATTACCAGTTGGTAGTTTTCTTCTTGTATCAGGTATGAACTACTTAGTCTGGAATTAATATCCAAGGAAGCTCATCTGGGACATTCCCAGCAGTATAAATGGCCAAGTATAGGCACTTCCATGATTTCCAGAAGAGCTCATTGAATGTGAGTTGACAACTCACGCCGTGTAAATCAAAATATCTTAATCTTTGAAATCACACAATCTGTTTGATCAAAGTAAAGTCAAGGTGGCAAAACCACTGTGAAACATCAAAGCAGCCTGGATTGGGATTTGGCTTTTCTGTGTGTCCATAATGAGGTAAAACTAAAGACGCAGATAGCACTGAAGTTTGGAAAATATTGGTGAAAATCTGAAAAGTGGAGGCCATTTGGAACAAAACCCTTGTCACCATAAATCAACCTGAATGCACAGAATAGAGAGAACACTGGCATTTAATGACAACTGTGAAATTTCAGCTTGGAAACCTGTTTCATACCTTCTCATGCTTTTTGCTTTACCTAGGTAAGGAATAAGACACTCACAGTCCAAATCACTTGGATGGCATTATGCCTTTAGTCCGGGAGCATTTTGTTCCCTGTGCTCTTGTCCTTTCAAACTCAGAGCCACATTATGCCTCCATAAAACAGGAGTCACTGAAGCATTAGCTGCACCATCTCAGTGAGGTGCTTAGATTAAGTCTGCAGCCAAGGAAAACAGAAAGCAGTTACCAAAGGGCTATTCTTCCTGCCCAAGACAGATATGGGATGTGCTAAATGAACTCTCTCCTTGGATACCTGAAACTGGGCAAAGGAAATTCCACATCAGATGTGTGATGTTCGTGATTCCTTAAGCCAATGGCCTATTCCAGCACCGTCACTGCATTTTCTGTTTGTACTTCTAATTACTTTTCATTATATCTTCCAACTTGTCTGAGACATATTTTGAGAAATGTTGGCAGTTTGACTCCCCTGCAATGTCTTAAAATCACGGCTAAAAGCCCAATGTGACATTAATATATTTTAATTAAATTCATTACACTGTTAATTCAAAGTGATCAGAGAAAGTCAAGAACATTTTTGCAGATCTCAGTGGGAACTTGGCTGAACACCTTCCAGACAGATAAGATGACAGACAAGGAGGTGGCTGGGTATGGTTGACTAGAGTTACAGTTTATGTTATGGGCTGCATTTTTGGGTGGTAACATCCTAGAACAACCATATAATGCACTACTTTGAAGTGGTGGTAATGAAGTGTTCTCCAAAATTTGATGGAAGTATGTGATAGCCTCACTGAGATTTTATGCAAATCTCTCAAGAGCAAATAAGGGTGCTGCATCTCTTATTTGTTAAAAATGGGTAAAAGTTTTGCTCATTAAATATTCCCTGATTGCTGAGGTGATCAGATCTGGTGTAGGTGTGTTCCACAGTGGAACATATGTGGCATATGGTGGAGGTACCTGAGCTGGGGAAATTTCAGGGCAGCACTGAGAACCTCCAGGAGTGAGCAGCTCACACCAGAGCAGCTCAGCAGTCATGGGCTGGGCAAGAGTAACAACAGCCACTCCAACTCCCACAAAGGGCAACCCTAGGGAGTGTGAGTCATCTAAAAAACCTGGAGATGCAAAGGGTCATGTGAATATAAATCTGGGAAGAGCTAAGACTCTAGTATCAGTCACCAGAAAGAAAAATCAATGCTGTATAAAAAGTAGCTCCTCTGAGTTAGTCGTGAAACAGAAGAATTTGATTCCATCACTACTTATTGCAAAAGAGTTGTTCTATCAGGTTGATTTTGGCAAGTCAGACCACCGGGAAGAGAGGAGTTATTGAATGAGACAACAATAAGAGGAAAAAAAGAAGGACAGCAATATGAAAAGATAAAGAAGGGGAGACAGGGAACTAATAATGACATACTTTGTGAGTGGTCAGGAAAGCAAGAGAAAACAAATCACTACATGGTCAGGAAAGTCAAGAGAAGAGATCAATAATATATACCATGGGGCACAAGTCAAGAAGAAATGCAATGTATAATGATGGGAAGCATCGTTAAAAACTTGGGCCAGGACACAATGGGTGCTACATCCTCTCGGCCCTGCTCAGAGGGATTTAAGCCATCAATGGGACAGGGCTGTGCCAGCACAGTTAAATCCTGGCCTGGGGCAATGCATCCCTGAAAATTACCGTGGAGCTGCCCACAGCCAACTGAAGCCAGCTCAAACCAATGGGTAAAGTCCCAGTCCAGCCTGGCTAAAGGGTATTTACTGCCAAATGTAAAGCAGAGAAAACAAGGGAGCAGCAATGGAAAGGGGCCTTGGGCAGCCCAGCTCAGCCATGAGTGCTGCAGGATGTGCAGGATTTCTCCACACGCTTCGTGGGGCTCAAAGTTATCTTCATTCAAATACGTTCATGAAGACCAGAATCCAGAAAAAGGTCACATGAACACACTTAATATGAAAAGTGAACTCATAGCTTACAAGGTTACATGCACTGCTGCAACTACAATAATGTCATTGCATTGAACACAGCTTTCTCCTGCATCCATGCTCTTCCTGAGCACACAAAAATAATTATTTCTCTGAAGGCCTTTAGCAGAAAAATATGCCTTACATCGCTAACAGAGCTGAGCACTCCAGCACACCCCATTTTTGGAGGTGTCACCCCACCAAACACATAGCCTTATGCTGTATGCTCAGGGGTAATAAACAACTGTGCTTAAGAGCAACAGGGCACAGCCCCACGTGCACAGCAGAGGGGCTGATTTCCTGGTATCAAGGCATGTGTCACAAATGTAGTGCTAAAAAAGCACTTCAGTATTATTTTGGCTGTTCTGTGACATTGATATTCATTTTTCCTTGCATTATAGCCTCACTTCTTAAGTTAGAGTAGTGAAAGTAATATCCCGTTGCCACAGGGCAAAAACTTTCATTCCATACTTATGTAATGTGTGTTTCTACAGCAAAGAAAGTTAGTGAAAAATGAGCTTGTGGAAGGGACTCCTCTTAAAGTTAATGTTCCAAACTTTTTTTAATATGATGTGTGTAAGTGAAGTTTTACATCCAGAGTTTATTAAGTAAGAGGAGTTGGGCCTTAAAGGTGCTATCAAAACCCTAAGGACACTGCAAGAATATAGTTCAGCCTTTTATATTAGATACTAATTTTTTTTCTTTCTTTCTTATTCATGGACTGCTTGAGGTGAATGGCTACATGGAAAGTGAAATGAGAGGCTGACAGATATCATTGAAAAACACATCCAGATATTTCACTACCCATACTGACACCGTGAAGAGCTAAATCTCACATCATCTGGAGAGTCCATTTAATCTGCCAAAACCCCATTAGTAATTACTTTCCTTATTATCCCTGCCCCCAAGAGGCTATTATCTTTATTAAATAATTGATAGTTCTGACTGTCCCTTTTCAAAGGTTGCAGTCTAAAATTTTTGAGAGAAAATCAGACTGGATGCCTAAGTGCTGGGTGTTTGCAGCCAGATAAATCCATGTCTATGTCTGTGCAATAAAAACTTGGGCACATGGATAAATCAGCACAGCCAAACACACTGGTGAGAGTCTACTGAGCTGGTTTATTGAGCCTATTCATGTTTGTAATGTGTGGTAAAAGTAGGGTAACTACAAAGAGTATTCTGCAGTTAAACAGGGCTAACCCAAGATGAATTATCCTGTGTTTGTGGAGCAGAAGTGCTATTCAGCTGCACAGCCTATTCTTTGGGCTTTGCTTATACATGGTAATTCTTGAAGATGTGTCTAAAGGCTGTGCTGAGGCACATCCAGACTGTGTCTCAGCTGGGCTTTACCAGCAGTGGGGCACCTAAAGAAAGAAATGCCTTCACTCTATCACTATTTCACCATAATTCACCAAGGCTGGGAGCCAACTCACCATCCTACCTCTGACAAGAGGGACAGCGTGTGCCCTTTGTAAATATGTCCATTTTTCCTCTGTCTTCACAACTAACCAAAATCACTAAAATTCATTTGCTTTTATGCTGCATACTACATAAATGTTCCCATATTTACAGATGATCTGTGTAAGCAACAGTAATAGTTCTGTTTTGCTTCAGCACTTGCACCTACAGCAGCAGTGATAGCACACACAGCATCACAAAACCCACCAAAAGGATTGCAGCACCAAACTTTTAAAGACAGATGGAGGATCTACTTATGCTTCTCACTGCAGTTTGAGAAGTAAATACTATTTATGACTAGGTAGTCCCAAATCTGCCTGGGTGCTCTGAATGCAGCCTCTGTGACTCTGGGGCAGGCAGGTTGGGGCAGTGGGCACATGTCACATTGCTGAGGGCCCCAAATGGCCCAAAGTCTTATTTCAAAACTCACCAATTGTGTAAGCAGAAGTAAATGCTTTGACTTGTCATATATTATGAAATTTGTACAATTACAAAAATGAATCCATGTTTCTCCGTATGAGCTCACTGTATTTTACAGTTCTAAATTCTGAGTCCATAATTCAACCACAAACATATTTATTTAGCATAGGGTTTTTCTGGGTTAGAATTTTACTCATGTCATGCAAAAGAAGATCTCCTAGGCCACTTCTAGGCAGTGTTGCACACTAGACTGCAGTTCTTGCTTTTAGACAACTCTGTGAAGAAGTCTCTCCTTCCTTCCTTCCTGAAAGAAAAACCTTTCATAGTTTTCATAAAGAAGTTGAGAGTATTTAACAATTACCCATCTCCAAAGGCATGTTTAACTTCTCTCGTTTATAGAACTGCTGGATAATATTTACATGTTCTCAGCTCGCACTGGTGACCTCTCCTTTTCTACTAACACTACTCCTCAGTTCCCATACTTTCAAAAGTAAATATTTTTCCTTTCTTTCTTTATAAGCACACTGCAGTCATTAATCCCTTTAGAATTTCGTGTATTCATTTCTCTGGGTATAAAAGATCTCATCTTCAGCTGTACAGAATATTTTCAATTTACTCTGAATTGCAGGAAGGCTCAAAGTTTGCAGAAGGCATTCAGCACCCAAGTGTGCCCGTTCCTCATCTCTTCCTCCTGGTCGCAATTCAAACTTCTCCGTTTTGTCCTTCCCACAATAGTCAGAGAGATCAGACAATTCGTGGGACTAACTAACAATCCCTCAACATGATGATGGGTTGTATAATAGTGACAGATGTTTTTGGAATCTGATAATGAACCCTTTTATAATTCACACAGAGAGATGAGTACTTAAACACAGCGACCACATGTATAAAAGCAGAAAGATCCACATCCAAACCTGTATATTTTAGCAAACAATTAGATAGAAAAGATGACTAAGAATGAGAAAAAAAAAAAAGGAAATGGGCACAAGATGACAAAGGTGTGATTTGTTCTCATGCTTCTACTTCAGGTTTTTAAGGGTGCACCAAAAAATGATGACTGTATCCTTGCCTGTTTTTTGACATTGTGGAGCTCATTTAGCCTGGCAGAATATCTCCTAAAGGTTGCCAAAATCTGAAATCGATTTGTGGAAGAAACAATAATCAGCCATTAATTGATTTAATTATCCATCCCAATCAAATCCATCCATTTGCTCTCATAATTCCACGACTGCTTACAGGAGTCACTTTATCATGTTTTCTCTTCCTTGCAGGATGGAGCACAAAAGCCTCTCAAGGAAAAGCCAATATAACTCTATGGGATGCCAAGTGACACCACCTGGAGTTTCCCTTTATTTTTGCATTCAGTTTGGGTTAAGGATTTCATGACTGAAATGTGCATATCTGTTCACAGCTGGGTTTGTAACTGGAGCTGCTATATTTGCATGCTTGGCTGTAGATAAGGCAAACTTCCTCCCTCCCTGAAAGCCACAATTCAAAATCTAAGGAACAAGTAAACACAGTGTTGACATTGGACAGGACTACAACACATACACAATACCTTGCACACACATTAATTATAGTTTCTTCCTTTGCATTCTCTGTAAGGCAAATTGTCATGTTTTAGGTGCAATAAAGAAAACACAACAAAAAAACCCAAGCCAAACCAACAAAAAAACCAGCAAAACCAACTCAAAAAAAAGTCACGATTGTGCCTTCATTCATTTTTATGACATAAATTCATCAAACCTCATTTTCATTTTGCTAGCTGAAGATCTGAACTCATACATCTTTTTCAACCAGATGCTTTACTCTCTCTGTTTCAAAGATGCACAAATAAAGAAAGAAATGTATTCCAGAGACAGCAGAGGAGCAAGAAGAATGAATTCAGCAATGAGATTGACTTCATAGTTCAGGTTTGAGCATGAACCAGGGTCTCTAGGACATCAGCCCCACAATTTGGCTGTGCCCAGGTGGAGAATAACCCATAGCCCTAAGTGAAGTCCAGCTTGTCACAGCTCAGTGTATGCCATGATTCCAAAACACAATCTGCAGCACGATGTGTGCAGGGGGAGATGGGACAGACTGTCTCCTAGAAAAATAATCATATCATAAAATCATAGAATTTATCTTACAGATCATCTAGTCCCAACCCACTGCCCTGGCCAGGGACACCTCCTCACTACATCAGGTTGCTCAATGCTCATCCAGCCTGGCCTTGAACACTGCCAGGGTTGGGGCAGCCACAGCCTCCCTGGGCAACCTGTGCCAGTGTCTCACCACCCTTAGAGTAAAAGCCTTTTTTCTCACATCCAACCTAGACTTTCCCTCCTGCAGTTTGAACCCATTATTTCTTGTCCTATCACTGCAGTTCCTAACACAGAGTCCCTCTCCAGCTCCTTGTAGGCCCTTCAGACATTGAAAAGTTGCTCTGAGGTCTCCACACAACCTTCTCTTCTCCAGGCTGAGCAGCCCCAACTCCCTCAGCTTGTCCTCATAGGGGAGATGCTCCAGTGCTCTTATCAACTCAGTGGCATCCTCTGGACTTGCTCCAACAGTTCCATGTCCTCCTTATGTTGAGGACACCAGAACTGCATGTAATATTTCAGGTGGGGTTTCACAAGAGAATTGTTCTCATAAGATAATTTGCTCATTTTTAAAATTTATTTGCCATAGCTAATGGTTTGACAAGATGTTCTGCAAAGAGCCCATGGGCTGCTCATGAGCCAACTCCTGGTTAACATTCAGATGAGTATTTTCTCTCAGGAGTATTTCTCCAGAATCACATTTTGCTCATTAGAAGAGTCTGAGCTGCTGCCACAGTTGCAGGGGAAGCTCATTCAATGTCTTTCTAATAACTGAACCTACCTGAAATAAAAATTTCAGTCTCAAGCACAGCTGAGTCTGTGAGCAGCACAACATCCAGCATTGCCATGAAAAAGATAAAAATCTATTTCAAACCCTTTGACCACATCACAATCTTTTCTTTCCCCTAGCTCATAATGAACTATTAAATTTAGTTTCATTCTGCTCTGGAAGTCATTTGGAGTTTATGCAAATAAAAAAACACCCCTACACACAAAGAAATACTATGCATCAAATTGTAATTCTTCATCTGTTTAAACAAAGTTAGTAAAGAGCTTTTACAACTACAGCAGGGCTACACCTATATTTCAGGGCTGCTTGGAGGGGCAAATATATCCTAATGGAGTGCTCTTTGGCACACTGTAACCTCCCACGCATATATAGCTTGAATTAGAAAGGCAGTAACATATTTATGCTACAATTAAAAACATGTTTAGTATTCCATCAAGGAAAACCACTTTTTCCAATTACTTTCTGCTAAAGGTGCTTCACCCTACTGTGACAGTCAACCACGATGAAGACAACAGTTGTTCCCATCACTGAAGTTTAAATATCGAGTGTGAAAACCAATTCTGGATTTCCGTAACCTTGAAATGTCACCACACATGGATTATACTTCTGCTTAACCACAGCCTGCTCGTTTAAACAGAACCTTTAGAAGTCCTCACACACAAACAGGGCTTCATGCTTTTTGGCAGAAACACATTTCACCGAGAAGTGGGTGATCCCATTTGCTGTGGGAATGCAATAAACAAAAGGCAAATGTGCAGTCATGCAGCCAGGAGAAAAAAAATAATGCACAGGCAAGGAAAAAATCCACAAAAAAAAAAAGTGCCCAAAAAAGCGGGGACAAGAAGGAAGGAGCAAGGCAACACAGATAGACAAAGTTGTTTCACACTAACCTTTTCATTACACTAAAAAATCCTGCATAATGTAAGTTCTGCTGCACTGCAGTGAGGTCATTTCAACTCACATCAGCCCTGACAACTCCACTCCAAACACTGCTGCAATGTCCATCCTGCCCCACCACAGGTGAGCAGCCAGCTGCTGGAGTACCCACCAAGTACCCCCAGAGCAGGGACCAAGTATTCCTGACATTCCTGGAACCTGCAGCCCCCATAAATCACACTTCTGCAGAAACAAAACTAACGTTGCCTTTCGCAGCTTTTCTGCATGGACTGTCTAACAATTCCTGAAGGTATAACACAGTTTCAGACCAAGGCATGTTGATAGCTCGCTATATCACTTTGAAGTTGGGTTCTGCATGCAGCTACTGCTATTATCTTGTACCCAACTACAATAGCTCAGCTGATATTTGAGAACAAACAGAAGCTGCACAATGACAACTTGGCTGGTGATCTGCTCCACAAATCGCTCAGACTAGCTCAAGCTTATCGAAATCTGTCTTCTCCAGAACAGCCTCCAAAACATGACTAATAGGCTGATTCTCCTCCAACAATATCTATCTTGGTTCCTGCTGTAAAATAATCAATTACACTAAATGGAATTATTTATACAGAATACGAAAGCAGTTTGACTTTGGTGGAAGTAATATGCTTATCAGATGGATTAAGATCTAATAGGCTTTTCTCTCTCAAAGTATAGCTGTTCCTGATAGTCTATCAACCCTCTTATGTAAATTACTTTGCTCTTGACAACATAAATGAGATAAAAGAACTATATTTTGTTTACAGACCTCAAGTAACAAGATTTAAACTGTATTTTAAAGCCATGCCAATAGAATAAAAACTGTGTTTATGAACTAAAATTGCCTTAGCTTATTGCAACTAATGACACAAAAGTGAACTCTGCCACTTTTTGCTAATATGGTGACTCCATGAAAATCAAATATTTATGTCTTTGGTCTAGACAAATTAATATGCAATTTCCCTATCACAGCAAAAAGAAGCAAATGCCTTTCTTAATGCATGTCTTAATGGAGTATCTTATTTCTCTAGGATCAGCTCAGAAGAGCTACACAGTACAGTTCAGGGCAATGGCTGGGGGAAAGGGACAGTAAGAGCCTATGACTGAAGGCAGCCTGGGAAACACCACCAGCACATAAGGATGCCAAATGTTGCTCGTTCATGTTCAGACTGCTCATTTAGCTGCTGCTCCATGAAAGCTTAATAAGAAACATATTTAAGAGAATTTGCTCAGGCTTCTTTCCTTTCTGTCAGGAAGATGGCTGAGGAGCCCTTGTGCTGCAGTTGGAATAAGAGAAAACACGTTTCTCTTGTCTTTGGAGATGCATATTAAGTCCTAAAAGCATTCTTTGTGATACCTTTATTATAGACAGGTCTAACCAAACATTTCTAAAAGTATATGCAAAAAAGTGGAGGCAATGGCTAACATAATTTATTTAGTATATTTAGCAGTAAGGAAATGATATCATACAAAGCAAAACTTTGGACTTGGATTGATCTGAAGTAGAGGACGAGAGAGATTTGGGCATTTGTAGATTCATTTTGAAGACCTGGGTAATACAGCACAAAAGCAGTTTGGCTCAGTATCCCATTTCACAGCTCTGAACTAATTAATATCAAGTAAATTACACTTGGCCCAGAGCTTGGATAAGCAAAAAATAACAACACACACTAAAACAAGTCTTAAATAATTTCTCCAAAGCCCAGATGATTTTTGCCATGAGATGCAAATGAGCATTTTTGCCAAAAGAGAACAAATAATTTATGATGCTGTTTAAAATCTGCTAACTGCTTCTCTTACCTGAAAAATAACACAAAAAAGGGGGGAAAAAACCGAGTCCCTGGCTTGATTATGATTCACTGTGTGTGTCAGTCCTTTGCATCATGGGACTAGAGCATCCTTTTATCTGTGTTATTCGTCAGGACAGATTGAATAATGACAAGTGGAGTACTGAGCCGGAGTTTACTCACAGATTGGTTAACATCATTTTGTTCCCAGAACAAGTCTCATCGGCCCTTATCAGGAGTCTCCCAGAATTGTTTGAAAGTTACGGGCAGCACACCAAGAAAATTAATTTCCCTGTTTCCCTCCCAGTGTTGTCCAAATCTTGTTACCCTTATTCACACACAGTAATTCAACCATCTGAGCACGCAGTGCCGCTGCATTTTTGCTTAGCCTTACAAAACCCAGTAATGTATAATTTCTAGGGACCCACACAGGGTTCATTTTCCATTAGGCTTGCAGATGAAATTTTCTGTTATGTACACATATTTTATTGCTGTTTACTCTAAATTTCCTTGCAGCAATTATGAACTTTGCTCACCAACCAACTACAACATTAGGAGGGTCTAAAGAGAAACATGGTTCATCCTACAACTGCTGCTTGGACCCAAGAACGTGGAGCTTGCTCCACTGCTGAAGGAGCCACACCAGCACAGGGATGTCACTTCTGATTTACAGCAAGGTACACACCAGGGATGTCTTTATGCCTCAGGAAATCCAGTGCTCTGTATGTTCAAAGAACAGAGATTTCCTGAGCACGCTACCAGAATTAGGAAAATATAGGTGAATCAGGCAATGTATTATTCTTTCAAGTCTACCCTGAGATTTCAGCTTTATGAATGAATCCAATAGAAGTGATACAATGGGAAGCTGCTTGCACAACTGACTGACTGAGAAAGCTTACAGGTTGGAAAAAAAAAACCACCAAAATTTTCTAAACAAAGAAGAATGGATGCAACTTGTAGTACTGGTTTCCTCCAACAAACAGAGGCTGTCTGATTGCACCCTGCATGTCTGCATGAGCAGCTGTGGGTCTGTGTGGTGAATTTTTAAACACATACCACCTTTTTAATCAAATTCAGAAGAGATGTTGATGATTTCATTTACCTTCTGCTTTAGTGGAGTCTTCAGCAGGCAGCAATGTAGTAAAGAAAATAAATCTACAATTTGAGCTTTACACTTGTTTTTGAACAAGTTTCTAATGGTTTATCTGCATCTGTGGAAGCTGCCCCAAACTATTCACAGCAGCCTGGATGCAAGTACGAAGTGCTTTCCACCCCACTGAGCAGTCTCAGTCCTGTGACTTATTTGGAGATCCTTCCTGTGGCTCTTTGCAGTCCTTTTAATCCTCAGGGAAATTTTGCGCTGGAGCTTTACATTTCAAGTGACTTTGTTCTGATTCAGACACACAGGTACAGTGCCACAGTGACTCACGGGGCAATCGCTAGATTAGGGTTCTGTTCCAAAAGCAGCAACTCTAAATATACTCCTCAAACAGACGCTGTGGTCAGATGTGCTGCTCCACACAAAGCCGAGTGACTGCGAAGTCGTCACCTTACACCCACACACAGCAGCTCCTGGGTCCACCCCCCACGGGGCCCTGCACACCCAGCCATCCCTCGACCCAGTTCTGTCAAACCAGTCGGGGTTTCTAAAGCTGCTCTTCAAAGTGTTCGAGCCACTTTGGATCTTTACGACAGAACTGAGAGAAGGAACCACGATTTGTACATTTATGACAGGAGATGAGAGACAAGCAAGAAATCTTCAAAGGATCTACATCTCCCAAACCTGCTCATCACTTCTGACCACTGTGCCCTCCCTAGGACATTCACCTTGTCGATCCATGCTCCACATCAACCCACAGCCTGTCATGAACTAATTCAACACTGTTTTATCTTCACCATGATTAAGACTTGCTTTTTTTTTAAATTTATAAGCTGAAGGCAGTCATATTAAATAAAATTTACAGTACTTTATGAAGACAAGGGAAAACAACTGAGGCTGCAGCCGTCTCCAGCATGGCTGCTGAACAGATGTTTTCAATGTCTATTTGCATTTTGAACTGAAATTAAAGGGCACAAATCTCAATGGCTTTAAGATCTCTCTCTGCCAACAACTCGTGAATACCAACAAATGGCACCTAATGATGCATCAAAATGGGTGATTTTTCTAGTTCTGCTTTTGGGGGAGTAAAGATTTAACTAATGAAACAAAGTAAAAGGGAGAGAAGGGAAAAATATCAAATAATAAAATCAAGAACTTAAAACAGGATCTTAAAGCCTCAGCTACAAAGCCTGACAGCTGTGCAGAAGTCTGACAGCAGAGATAGGGTTTAATATTCTCTTATGTGAGAGAGCTTTGAATCTCATTTAATTTTATCAGATTTAGAATCATTTGCTAGGGGCCAGACAGGCAACTAGTGTAAATCAGTTGAGCTCCATTAACTTCTACGGAATTACAGTTTCCAATTTACATCAGCTGAGAACCTTGCTGTTATGCTATTATTATTAGCTGCTATTTATAATGCAATAATATCTAGAGCAGTCACCTCAAACATGTGGCTTACCAGGCTCTCTGACACTGCCTGCACACACTGGAAGACTCTGCTCCTCTAGGCCATGTTGCCCAGAAGTGCAAAGTTGTCTGTATGGTACTACTTGCTCCATGCTGAGGATGGAGCCTACTGATTAAGAATGAAATCTGAGCCTAGGTTTGCTATGATAAACATAATTACAAACCTAATAATAATAATGTGGGCTTTTATACAAAAGTTGTCCCTTCAAAAAAAAAATATCAGTGACGGCCTGCAAGGGATTAGGAAGGAGAAAAAAGGGCCAGAGAATGATGTGAGGTTAGACAAAAGGACTATGCTATGGAGCTGCAGGGAGCAGGGGAAGCCCAGCACTATCCAGTGTGATGACTGGGCCACTTGTTTCTCAGGGAGTCAAAAATCATCCACATTCAAAGCTGTGCAGGGTGCTGCAGAGACTCAAATCCCTCATTTCTTAGTTTTAAACAGAAGTTTCTGATGCTGATACATTGGGAATATTCACACTAACTAAATTTAGAATCTAACTTATGTGCTTGAATTAGATGGCTAGAGACATTCCTTCCCATGCCATTCAGTGCAGAATCACAACTTAGATGCCCTGAATTATTTTCTGAAGGGTCCTAATTCTCTCTCTTGACTAGTCAGAAGAAACCAAGAAATTCCCACCCCCCTTGCAGTTAGACATGAAAATAGATGGATAACAGAAAGAGTTCCCCACACCCATTTTTTGGAGACACAGACAAGTTTGTGTGTGTCTCTCTCTCTGTTCAGCGTTCCTTTATTGTGCTGTACATCCTACACTGGCACTATCCAAAGAAAGAACTGTCTGTGCCCACAAAGCCCACTCAGTCACAGTCCTTCACATTATGTAGGGAACATTTTCTCCCTGACTCTGTAGAGCAGACAGAATCAAAAGAGGACAAGTCATAGTTTTGATCCACTGCCTCCATTCACTTATTTGACCTTCCCACAAAATTGGGAACAGCTTTCCCTCACACTTGCTAGATTACCTGCAGGTCCTGTTTCATTCTCAGATTTATTTGTCTTCTCTTCTGCAACACAAAGTGAAGGCAGACCTCAAGCACAAAGGTGAAACCCTCTTCAGAGACAAACTAGACTTTTCTCTGAGGTTTGGCTCTGCCCTGTTCCCACCTCTAGGCAATATGGGAGGATGGAGACTGAGATGCACAGATCTGCTGGGACCAGGAGGTAGGCAGAGAAGAGACACCAGAGAAATGATCATTCCCATTAACAAATGCAGCATGAGGCCCATATCTCATGGGACGATCAAAACTTTGCAGTATTCCTAATCAAAGCAGCCTGTGTTCGCTCCCTGCTTGGCTCCCTGTTTTGAAGCTGAACTTCCCTTAAGTTCAAGGGCTCAGAAAGAGAAATCTAGTGCAGATCTTTCTCTTTTTATTTATGAACTCCTACTCAGTAGACTTCAATCTCACAAAGTGCTTAAGCTTATGCAAAGTCTCTCTGAAGCAAACGGGAGTGTTCACACTCCTGAAGTGCAGTCCTTTGCTGGATCAGGGTGGCAGCTCACTCCTCATCAGCCTTCCCGAGCTCTAAGGCACACAGGTTAGTGTTAAATATAGCAAGCCCTCTGTTCAATGTGTTTTTTTTCTCTGAGGCTGTCGCTGCTGGGTTTTACAGCAGCACTGTACACAGCTCTGCAGGCATAAGGCTGTCACTGCCTGTCCCCTGTGAAAGAGATGGTGGGTGCTGGGAGAGGAGTAAGACAGATATCTCTGAGCTTAGAAATATTAAGAAAAAGTTTTCCATTAGCACCCAGTAACTGTTACTTGCTTATAGCAAATACCACATTAGAACATCTTATTCTGCCCCTGTCAATAATTTGGCTGACTACAAATCCTGAGCTGTTTGCTGGGTTTGTGCTGCTCACTAGGAGGATGATTGAGAGCTCTGTATAGACTGATCAAGCAACCCATTAATATTTCACAGCTGGGCTTGGGTTGACTGGCAGCAATTATTCCACAGATTACTTTTTCATTTGAAGTGCAGCTGGTCATCCATTACTTTCTCCACGGCTTTGAAGGTCCAATAATTCCAATTATTTTTATCAACAGGAGACAGGTAAACTGGCTCTATGGAAATCTTCCCCGACATGGGCATTGAGTAGGTGACTCAGCCCACCTCCATTACAAATCCACTCCTGAGAGCCAAGATGTTTGTGTACAGTGGCAAACTCCCTGATTTTCCAATCTAGAACACAGTATGTATTACAGCTGTTAAAGCCTGTCGCTTTGGCTTATGCTTAAAGTTGGCAGTCACTAAGCTTTCCCTGTGTGCTCAATTACCTTAGACAGGGCTGCACCATCAACTGGTTTCCACTAATGAAGATACTGGCCAAATCTGTAAGTGGCACACTTCAAAAATAAAGCCTTCCAGAGGCACAGGGCCACAATAGCCAATCTTGCCCCTGAAGGCCACTTAGGGTCATCTTCACTAAGCAGCTGCCCCACCAGCCACGTAACATAGTCCTGACAGGACCATTGGAGCTGAGCTCCTGAAGAGCTGGATGTGGATGAAGGGACACAAGGGCTCACCTTGAGGGCATCTGCTGAATCCAGATACTGAGATGAAGCATGACTTTCACCAGGCATCATAGTGAGAATTATCTGCATTGCTCAGAGCAAAGGAAGACTTTCAAGCTCTCCCACATTTCTTGCCAGCTTTCTCTTTGCATAAAGCACTATGACTTATGATGGGGAGCTCAAAACCTGCAGCAGCCTGGACACTGAGAATTATAAGGACAGAAAGAGTTCACCACAAAATTGGCAATACGATCTAGTCTGCAAGTAAGCATTTAATCTTGGAAACATTAGCCGGATTGAACCTGACTGCTGATGAGTTATTCCTCCCTGCTTGACTGGAAGGTCATAAACATCCCTGATATTAACGGCCTGGCGGAAGTCAAGGCTCCACGCGGATGGACTGTTCTCTCCCCATTCCTCATCTGCTGAGAACTTTCTGCTCCACTTGCTCAGCAAGTTGGCACTTTGAATAATGTGGGAAAACGCCACTTATCTATTCATAGGGTTCCTCCATCTCCCTGCTGCAATACTGCCAACTTTGCTTCAGGACAGAATTTTATTCCGCACCTATTTTTCTTAATCTGAAGGCCCATTTAAGAGGTCTGCTCTACAAAATGATACTTCTGGTGCTCACTGCTCTGCTCTAATAGCAGCTACATTTATTTCATCCTTTCAGTGGGAGTGAGATTGCTTCTGTTTGACTCAGTGGGAGGGAAACTCGTGTGATTATTTTCATGCCACTTCTTGAGCATGTGCATTGCAACATCTTCTCTTACATTAGGACCTGGCTAATAGGATTAACACAGTGAGGCTGCAGGGCTCTTCCTTTCTCCATTATCCTGATCAAGGTCTTTCTTCTCTCCAGTGCCACCCACCAGCAAAGTGACTGACTGTGTGTGTGAAGTGCACACTGCTGTCTGCATTCTTGGTGTTCCTCTATATACTACTCCTAGCATGAATCCATGCTCCACTAGAAACATCAAGGGAGTGAGACTTCAGAGGAACAGGAAGCCCAAAGGCAGATGCAGAGAGGTACATTTGGGATATTCTCCTCCACAGACTGCATTGCAGCTACTGCCTCAAGCCTACACTGCTGCTGATGCTCGGGACTGTTCATGCTTTGCCACGATGTGAGAGTCTGCACACTCCTACGCAGCATCGTGTGCAGCGATACCTCCCCAAAGTGTGGAGGCACTGACAATCAGCAAGTCCCAGCTTTCTGTGAGCATGTAGTGCATGTTTGTGGATGCTGAAGAGGATTTCTCCTCTCAAGAAGCCACTTGCAATGCTGAAGACTCAACTCTGCCCAGGGGCCATGCCAATAACAGCCTCACCTGGAAGCCAGGCTTCCTTATGCAAGACACAGAGACTGTCCCTAAGCAGTGCATTCATCTTGGAAAATACTATTAAAAGTGCCCTTATTTCAGCTCACTGAGTATGAAATACATGCATGATATCCAGGAAAGTTACCAGAAGATAATTTTATTGCTATAATAGCCCATTTTACTGAGTCCCTGCAGGCACACTCCACAATCCACCAAGCACAGGAGTATCCCAGTGGGTATGTCTACATTGCTTCTTTAAAAAAAGAGCAAAAAAGGAATTCTGGGAACAGTGGAGAGAAGAGCACATGGCCACAATTGCCTCCTGGCCACACAGGAGCCTCCCAGATGATGTACAGACCCCCCTGCAGCAAGTCTGAGTGAGCATGGCTGTTACCATCCCAAACTGCCTCCCAGCAGCCTGAGCCACCCGGTCTACTCAGCTCCCCATGGCCCCCCAGGCTCCAGGCAATGCTTCCCAGGCACAGCCTCAGGCTGAGCTCCCAAGCTCACTGTCTGGAAGGGCAACAGGCTTTGCATGGGGAGTTGTAAATCCCCCCGTGTGCCCTGCTCTATCTGGAGACCTGGGGCAATCAAATATTTAACGTACTGAACAAGAGAACTCCCTGCTAAGAGGAACAGCAATTAAAGACCTGCTGAGTCATCAGATATCAAAGGGGAAGCAACACAGTGGGGAATAGAAACATTTTGAAGGAGACAGACTTTTGCAATGCATTGGGTCAGGAATTCCCATTAACAGCATCCCAAACAAGCTGGGAACAATGTTTTCTTAAAATCCCCATTGGGGCGCTGCATCATCAAGAGGGAAAAACAAAGGAAAATTGGGATTTTGAAATGTATAAATTTATAAAGAATACATCCTCTATTCTGCAAGAAAAATGACAGAAGATGGCAGTGTTATGGTCCTAGAATGCCTGGAACTGTACAGTCCAAGAAGCAATGTAGATATTATGGAAAACATGCTCTTTCAGCTTTTTTCTGCAAGCAAACTCACTTGCATATGAATATATCAGGCATAGACAGATGTTTTCTTATGGGGTCAGTCCTGGTATTCCTGCTTGGTATCTGCTCCTGTGTGTGCTGCTTGCTGGATCTGAACCCATGCCCTGGCTGAAGGAAGCTGTGTGTGAGTCTGAGCACAGTGAAGACTTGATCACAGATCATCTGATTTTGCCTGGGAAGGGAGTGTGTGCAATTGCTGAATCTATGTACTGATGACAGGCGTGAGAAAATGATTAGAAGGCAAAACTCCATTCCAATAAACTCATCCATGAGCCTAATGAAAGCCAAACTGGACCTGCAGACATTAATATCCACATGAGCACAGCTGCTGTGAGCACCCTGCTCCCGTAAGTGCCAATACTATGTGAAGTGATTTGAAATTTTCTGTGTTTCACTGACAGGAGACATTAAAAACCCAAGAAATTTCTATGTGAAGTGATTTGAAATTTTCTGTTTCACTGACAGGAGACATTAAAAGCCCAAGAAATTCGCAAGTTCCTACAGCTGACAATGCTGATGGGATAGCTGCTACATATTTCCACAATCTCACAGATAAGCATTTGGCATGGCTCACTGGTCAGCAGCACAGAACTGGACAGGAGTCCAAATCTTTGTGATTACTGGACAGATTTAGCACCTTCATTGCTGCAAAACCATGCTTAAAAGCATGTAACTGCACAGGACAGGTGACTCACGACTTACCAGCTGTTCCTTTGGGAAAACACCCTTGATGTCACCATACAGTTTACTCCTACAAATGTCATAATGAAACACAAATAAACTTTCTCTCTGCACTATTAGAAATGTGATTTAAAAACCACAAGGGTAAGCTAAAGCTGCTGTTTCTCACTGTTCCAAAATATCCCTCTGCTTCCTTTTTCACAAACCTTCCTGGTGCCCTGCAAATATTCCCACAAAATTACTCAGCTGTAGAGACAATATCCTGATTCCTCAGCCTGAAGGTCACTCCAGAGAATCTGTATACCTCAGTTCAGGTGCACAGTTTGGCTAACCTTAAAGCAAAGTGTCCTTTAAGTGCATATCACTTTAGCCCTAAAACACTTAATCATTAACAATTTAAAGGCAAAAGGAATTTAAGTGAGTTAGACATCCTGTAATAGGCCTTTTGACTAGGTCCATTAGGAACATTTTGGTTCAGTTCAGACATAATTTATCATCCTGAGTGGAATTTACCTGAAAGGCAGGCAGTGCCTTCTCCTCTTGGAGCTATTCTCTTATAAAAAAAAAATAAAAAGGAAAAAAAATCCATTCAGCTTTTCTGATTTCCTAAATACCTTAAGGTTATGAATACCAGATAGCTTCCAGCTAGGCATTTACTGCTGTCTGTAATAGCCAAAACCTATCCGAAATCTCCTGAGGCTAAATACAGAGGAGAGAGAGAAAAAAGTAATCACTTTATATTCCAATTCCTGGTAGGAGAAACCTGCTGGAAGAAGGTTAAAGCAGTGTAGACTGGTTGGTCTTCTTACCACTGCTTACCTCACCAGTTAATTATCACAGCTTGGCCAGTTCCTCAGCCAACATGCAGCTTTGCTGATCAGGGCACCCACAAAACCAGCAGAACTACCCTGGGACCTCTGCAGCAGCATTCCCTGACACCAATGTATTTCTGAATAGCAACAGTAAATTAAGAAAAGGGCACAGCTTAGCTATTAAATAGCAACAGAGCCATAAAATAAGACATTTCAGCAAGTATATGTGATTTTTAGGCTGGTGTCAACTTACAGTGATGCTCCAGTTATTCTGTGGAATAGAAAGTCTGACAGCCTCTATAAGCATGGCTCATTTTTATATGGGAAACATATAAAAATGCTGATGCATTATACTGTTGTATATAAACATGAAAAATAGCAAAGGTAAGCCAGAAAAGGTTTAAGTCCTTCAGAATTTAATAGAAAAAATATCCAACCATCTTTCTGAGTGATTACAGAAAATTACATCCCTATCGAAGAACTATGAAGGATAACAGAAAGCTGCTAGAATGGACATGTTCTCTGCTTAATTTAGTAGATGTTGAATGTCATTTCTACTGAACTGTAGTGATTTTATTACTCTTAAGTTTTAAAGATTTTTCTTCCTATAGAGACAAATATGGAAAGGGTATGAAATACCTGAAATACATCTCAAAATACAAGAATATAAAACCATCATATTCTCACCTTACACTGCTAATACTGACATTATTACCTCACTCTCCTCCCCATAACTGAAAAACATCCATGCCACCACATTTCTTTAACACAAGGCATGGACCATCCTGTCACTTCAACTGCAGAAATTTGGGTACAGCTGGGTTGGCCAGGCATCAGCACAGAAAAAAGTTTGTATTGCACAGAAAAGTTCATTCCTTTGCTCATAACAAAATGATGATGAATGTCTGACTCACCATGGCTGTGAACGACTTTTAATGGAACTAAGGTCAAGAAGGGTGGGAATTTATTAAAAATAAATACATCAGACCACTTGGTGCTTTTACTAGCAGACATGGGTGGATGATGAGGAAGGTAAGATGCACACTCTGAGACTACCATCCACTGTAGATTCTTAAAAAAATAAATCTAATTTATTAGATTTTATAAGACACCTCTGATAGGACTTCTTATCCACAGGATAAAAAGGAAGGTAATTAATCAACAGTAGCAAAACCCACATCACATCTCTTGAGGACATCTGTCCCTCATCCCCATGGCACAGATAAGACAAGTGGCTACTGCCATGTGACTGCAGCCAGAAAGTGCAGGCAACTGCTCTGCTTCCACTTCCCATCATTTTAAAGGATTTTCACAGGGAGCTGGCAGCTCTGGTAACCGATTAGTGCATATTACTAAGACAATTCGCAGGGCTTCTATAAGCCAGAAGGAGTCATGCTGGGAGATCTGCTTTCTGCTCTAAATATAGTAGCACAAGAAATGAAATGCAAGTGCCAGATTTCAGTGGGATTTCCCAGGGTGAAATGCACTGCACACATGGCTCATTAGAGACCTTTAAAGCAGAAACAAGAACTACAGATTGCACCAGTGTATTCCCTTCCCAGTGCTCTTACTGAAAACATTTTGGATGAATGGTGGTCATTTCCCCACCATGGATCTCATCATCTTTCTATGCTTGTTCTCCTTGAGCATTTCAGCCAGCTCCTCCAATATGAGCATCAGTGATAATTGTGACCGTGCTGCGAGTTCAGCCATTTGACTTCACATTTTATTGGATATATTAATTTTAAAAATGGGAAAACAAGAAGTGAGGAAAATGAAAGAAAAAAATAAGTACAACAGACTAGTTTACCCTTATTTACTGGGGTATAACTGTCCACCATCTCTGGGTTCCTGTGCCACATTCCCAAAGTTGGGAGGCTGCTTCTGCAAGACTTCAGAGCACAGATTTGTAGTTGTTTCCAGTTATTTCTGTCCATAAAGCTCTCTTGGGTCCTGATATGTGTTTTGTACTGCATAAATCCTCACAGTGTCTGTGTATTTGTTTTAAACTGACGAAGTTAATAGGTGAGTGAAATCCATTTAACATGCCACCTTGCAGATTATTACCAACCCAATGCAACAGTCTCTGTTGCTGCCTATGGGAGGTGGGGAAAATTCCCTCCCAAAAAATCCAAACCAGGACAGACTCTTCTTTCCAACTGCCCAGATACTGCCTGTGTTTCAGAGTTTGAAGCCCTGTCCTTTGCAGCCTGCCTTTTGGAGCTGTACACTGCCAGCCCATTTTTCTCACATTTATACATACCTGTGCACCACCGAAGAAATGCCACAAATTTACATCCCTGGAAGAGGAGAACTGATTCATGCAGCAAATGACTGGCTACTCCATGTCTATTTAGCTTACTCTACAGGCAAAAACTGAATTAACTACCTTCTCAGCCCCGGGCTCTGACCCTCACCTGCAGCAC